>NW_018408529.1:25780-112266 GCF_002113885.1 Mizuhopecten yessoensis
GGCATTATCAATTCATCTCCAACTAGCCTGTCATTTACTATGGTAACGCTTGACCCGGTATCCACCAACATGGATACACCGTAATTTCCCACGTGGCCATAGATCCTGGCGACACAGAATCTATCCACAGCGGTTGTACACGACCTAATTTCGGTATGTTCCGGCATAAGCACATCCCTGGCGACACATAGACCCCTATCCGATTTCAGCGTACTCATTCCCTTTTTCGGCCTAGGTGCATCCCTGGCGACACAGAGATCCCTATCCGATGCTAGCTGGGCTTCTTTTAATGCCGGCATGGGCGCATCCCTGGCGACACAGAGATCCCCATCCGATTCTAGCTGGGCTTCTTTTAAGGGTAGAGCCATACCTGGCGACACAGGTATCCCTACTTCCAGGCTCTTCGTCTACAGGAGATGGTTTACGTTCTTCTGCTTCCTTTCCTTCCACCAAGAAAGCAGACTTTAGTTTGATGACTGATTTTCTGGGCACATCACGGCGATGTGGCCAACTCTTTGGCAAAAGTTGCTGATTGGCTGGCCATCTGTCGTCCTCAGGTTACGACCACGTCCTCGTCCTCGTCCTGAATTCCAGTTTCCTCTTCCGCGACCTCTACTGGCTGTCAATTGCCCAAGCTGGGTAGCCAAGGTGCTCACCTGGGTTACCAGGTCCCGTACTTCGTCTCTTAGAGATGGTTCCTCTCTCAGAGAATTGCATTGTCTGACCGTCAGCTGATTGTTGCATTCTTCACGCTTGGCTGTATTAAATGCCTCCTCCAATGTCTTTGGGTTTGATAACAACACAAACCTTTTGATACTGTCATTGAGCCCTTGAAGGAAGTGTTCCTTTACCAGTGTCTGTCGCTGTTCATGAGGCATGTCACTATATGCTCTGATGGATAATTTGTTTATCTCTGATGCAAAGTCATCAACAGACTGTTCGGCCTTTTGTTTCGCATTAAACAGAGTACTGTAATACATGGACTTTAGTTCTGTAGGCATAAATCTTCTCCTCAAGTGTTGACATAATTCCTTGAAAGTAATGTCTTCGTCTAATGTTTCATAAAATTCTGCGGCTCTGTCTCTTAGGTATGCTGGTAGGATTGCCGTTTTCGTTTCCTCCATCCATCCATTGGCCTTGCTGATCCTATTAAAGTTTTTGATCCATGTATCAACATCATCATCTAATGTTCCATAAAATGGTGTTGGTTTCACATTTATACCCGTGTGTTTGTTTTCCGGTTTCTGGGATTTGGCGCTCACTGATTCTCCGTAATCCTCTTCAATTGGGCCTTTTTGCTTTCGAGAACTTTTTCGGGACATCTTGTTTCGTAAATAGTTCCAAAATTAGTCAAGCACTTTGATTCATTTCAATCCTCTCGATCCCATCACGCTGCCACCAAATGTGACGGAGCCACTGGTTTGACTTTTGTTGTCTTAATAATGAAACAATGCACTGTTCACTATTTACTGTTTATTTACACACATGTTCAATAGATATTTAATAGCAACGTATTTACACAACCCATGTCCAGTAGTTTCTTTCTCTCAGAGTTACGTCCTCTCTCGTGCCCCACACAACACTCAACTGCCCTATCACACCACACAACCTGCCCTATCTCCACTGTAACACACACCACCCTTTGTTCTCATGACACCGGTCATTCTCAATCAACATTCTCCCTAACGGTCCGAACTTTAATTGAAAACTTAATAAAATGTCTAGAACCAAGTAATATGTCTCTACATTTATATCGCAATCCTAATCGTAAACAAATAAACAACTACAGACCCTCCGCAGACACTCACTGATATGTACAGCTGTGGTTGACACAACTCATTAATTAGAACCACTGACCACTCTGACCCTACTGGCCCACTCGACTCTCCTCCTACTCTCAAAGATAACACTTTTTCACACTTGCGTTACAGCAAATAAAGGGAATCACGAAAACCTGAAGGCCATACGGGTGAGGTACTGAACAGTCATACCGGTAAGTAAGGAACTGACCGTCATACCGGAAATCAAGGTACTGACGGTCATACCGGTAAGGTATTGACAGTCATACCGGATATCAAGGTACTGGCAGTCATGCCGGTTATTAAGGTACTGAGTCATACAGATAAAACATTGACAGTCATACATGAAAGGTACTGACAGTCATACAAGTAAGGTGTTGACATTCATACCGGTATTTAAGGTACTGACGGTCATTCAGTTAAGGTACTGGCGGTCAAACAGGTGAGGTACTGACAGTCATACAGTTAAGGTACTGACGGTAAAATGCAGGTAAGGTACTGACGGTCATACAGGTAAGGTTCTGACGGTCAAACAGGGAAGGTGGCTAATTATCACTACTATCCAGTTGTTCAATAATTGTGTTTCTTGGCCTTACTTTTATCATCTGAAGAAGTTCACCAATAGCATTCTGTTTCTCAGGAGGGGTTAAGGTCGATGAAATCCCATTGTGACACGTATCCCCCATTGTCTCACGGACGTGATGGAGAGTCCGATACACAGGTCCAGATTCCTGTAACAAACGAAAATATACATGTACCAAGGTAAACATTTCTTTAACCCGCAAAAGTATACACATGTCAATAAATCGTTTCATTCCCAGGCATATAGGAAAGAGAAATTACATCCAAGTGTTTTTTTCAAATAGGATGAAACCCGAAGGTCGCGAGGGGTTTTACACCAGTTTGAAAGTCACGTGGGTGGGTTTTTTCTCATTTCAGTCACCAGAACTAGCTCAGGAACCACAATGAGGCATCAAGATTTCTGCATTATATATTTTTTGCAAAAAGACAAAGAAGATAGAAATGTCTTACATCTCTCCTCTCCTGAACAGCTATGTCGTATTTGCACAGGAAAGGAGAGAAATGCATATAGACACACTTTAATAATTGATGGTTGGATGAAGACATACTGATGGCAGGATTGAGAAACCTAAGCAGACAGGTTTGGAAAGTTCCCAGCTTTCTACTGAAGTTGGATGTATGTATATATCAAATACCCATGAATCTCGGAAAATGGCAAATTCAACTATATGTTTAACACGACACCATTTCTACTGCATATGCGAATCGAATTTGTTGAATTAGTGTGCGAACACCAACGAAAACAGGCGGCGGCGGCGGCACCTGAATTAATATACTTTTTCTAATAATGCGGACGTCTTTAAATGATGACAATGTATGTACTTACGTTAAATGCGTCAATGAAATACACGGAAAAAGAAACGGAGCATTATAGAAATCCTCAAATGAATTCATATTTAGAACGTTAGAACAATTTGGTAGTAAACAAATATATATCTCAAAGCAAGATACCTGGTTCATCTGAACATATCAAATACATGTCTATACGGATTGCTCGAAATTTCCTGCGTGAAGGCCCGGTTTAAGAACTTTAATGGACATGTTCTATTTTAATTCTCTTTCAATAATGTCTGATGTATTCATTTGATAAATTGTTAAAACTAAAAACTGATCGTTTGAACACTCAATTTTGGTTTGTGGCCGATGGACTGACATTCTTTTACATCTCGGTTTCATACACTTTGTCACGCTGTAATTAACATTTTGTCGTCAAGTTCAGACGCACACAGTTGACGTCTAAGATTCTTTGGTTGTCTTTTGCAATCATGTTCCTCTTCTCCAAGACACGTTTCATTTTTGACTATTCCTTAAAAATTCTAACTGAACTTTCATAAATGGAAGTATGTTTTCAATTGTTCGAGTTGAATGTTGTAACAAACGGTATAATATCATTTTTACTTGTATTGGCAATCTTTTGGTCGATATCGGAAATCGGACCTTCTCCTTATCTTATTCAATACCGTTAAATATAATTTCGTCCGGATAGCATTGTTTAACCGCTCCTCTAACTTAAATTAATCACTGACTATTGGTATTAATTTAGATGACAAACAAAAAGGTACGTTAATCTATGTTGACCTTGAATGAAAACCAAGATAGTTATAGGAATCAGTTGGTTTGCAATACAAATCTGAGGATATGTTTTCGTTTGTTACTGCAACAAAAACGTTTAGAATAGGACGCCTATTATCACTAACTTTCATAGTATGCAATACAAATCTGTAGATATATATTTCCGTTTGTTAATTCAACCAAAACATTTAAAATGTTAATTCACCCCAAACATCTAGCTGATAGTATTCAGCGCCCATTTATGATGAACTGATAGAAAGTTGAGTACATACCAAATCTATTGCTATTCTACCAGCAGTCGCAATTTTGTTGATCAAGATACTCAGGGGAAACCAACAACTTTCTCTGCTCCTTTCTATGCACATTTCCTGAAATCCATTAAATAAGACGACTGTCATTAAAATGTGTACAGCCATTAATTATTTTTTTATCATTGTTGATTAACTTATTCACCCCTACATATCTAAACTGGACTTGCCCAGTCATTGATTTGGTAAGGTTCAAATGTTACTGTAGGGGTGAATGAGTTGACAGTAAATACAGAAACATAAACACTCCGTGAAGAAGTATACTTGAGTATTACGAACCGCAGCTTATAGAAACGACAATATGACAGTGTAATTGGAAAATTGTGAGATGTGTCTCCTTAACAGCATCGTGTGTCTACTTACGTTTGAGGGGTATCTACTCGTCGACTTTAAGTGTGAGGGATGTTTGATTGCCAGCATTATTGATGAGAATGTCTTACTCACAAGCCGGGTTTACGAAGGATACTTACAGCAAGGATCATGAGTGGTTCTAACTCACCAGCCTCATCAGCATGGCTTATGAATGGTGTCTACTCAAAATCATTGGTTATGTGTGGTATATTCTCCAGCCTGGCTTATCAGGGTAAAAGGGATGTCTCTACATACCAGCATGGAATGTGATGATTCACACCAACATGGCTTGTTATTGGTGTCTAGGCACATGCCCTGTTTGTGAGGGATGTCTACTTACCAGAATCAAGTGTTAGGCTATCTAATCAGTTTGTATGTGTGGATGATGTCCTCTTACGTGAGGCGTGAAGTATGCAGGGTGAGTACTCACCAGCATGGTGCTAGCAACTTCTGGTGACGATTCGTGGTACAGGGCGACATCGTATACAAACATATACTCCAGCCACCTACTGACATGCCCTGCTCTCATGGTCTGTGTGAATGCACTGATGCATGCATCCGTCCCGCAAGCTAGAAGACCATCGTGAAGGTAGTCCTGCTCCAGTGTCTGGGAACGTAACACAAAGACCAATATGTAACGTATAAAATATGTTTAAACTATTACTTCCATTATAAACTCCTTTTCCCAAGTCTTCGCCCCCGAAGACAATTCTATTTACAACCCAGGTTCTCGTATCCCCTAGCATAGCGTATACCTTGTACTTGAAACAAGTTGTGTTCACCAACATCATTGTAACAGGATCGGGAAAATGCGAGGTCAGACAGGGATTCCAACTCAGGACCCTCAAAATCTAATCGGAAGCTCTAACCAAATGAGCTTCCTAGGCGCCAGTGATCGACCCAGTTCAGTTCCACTACATTTGTAATTTAACTTAATCACTGTCTCGTTCTGTACCCCGAACAGTCTCATTGATACGACCCGTTCTCATTACATCCCTGTGCACGTGTATCATCTGGGATGTATTAGACGCGAATTTTGATTTGTTTAAGAGAAAAACTCCAGTGCAGTTTTATTTTGACATAAACTTCATAAAATTACACTATAACAGTACTTTCGGTTCATGCGCTATCCCCGAAACACTTTACTTAACACGCTCAATGAGTATCCCTGTCATGTACCTACTCACTTGAAACTTTTTATTGCAGTAGTTTCCTTGGTTTCCATGACAATTCCATACATCTGCCAAAACCTCCAAAATATCGTTGGTCTGCGCTTGTCGGAGGAACCACAGGAATTCATGGAATAACTTAGGGGTTGTTTCCAGGGCGCCGTCGTAAACTGTGAGTTTATGCAGCCAGTGACTGATATCATCTTTAGTCACCAGAATGTTCTCTCCTAGATCATCAAACTCGTACCCGAGGCTGCCTGATTTCTTTCCTCTCATTTTACGGTTAGCATTGCTTTCGAGAAGATCTCTTGTTTGTTGTAGGACCAGATGCTGACTGGAAAATTGACACGTTCATCTCAAGGACTTTAACAGTGAAAATGGACAAGCAGAACATATGAAACTGAACTAACTCAAGAAAAGACAAATACATAAGAACCTTGCCTAAAAGGTGACTTTAATCTTATACTTCTTTTAATTCTTTGTAAGCCGGACTTAGAAATCAACTGGTTCACGTAGTTATATTATCAAACATGAGGCATGACATTACTTTCTTATATATCTGTTTATAAGAAAAAATGCATTTGCAAAATTTGAGCCATTTTAGTTATTCCGATATAATTATATTTGGTCTAATAACAATGTAACTAGTTATGCACTCCTGAAATAATCACAGTTACCTTATATTAGCCATGCATGTTGCAACTATAGTTCCCTCGCGTGCAAAAGGACGAAACACTTGTTGCTGAAGACATCTTGTTTCTTCAAGTCTGTTGTTATCTCCTAAAGTGTGCTCACATTTTATTGTTGAGTTGAATGGATAAATTAGCTACAAAATTTAAAAAAAAAAAAACATTTTAAATAATATCTGTGCAGCTGAAAACGAAATATATCAATATTCTCTGTGATTTGTTAAAGCTTACCTCATCGATAGGACTGTTCAGAAAGCCACCATACACCTTCTTGATCATGGAGAACAGGTTGTGCTGACGATAACTGTAGTGCGGAATTTGACACCTGGTGATGTCTCTGAAGGTTAATACCTTGCCCGGACTCTCCACTTCGTACTCGGTAGGGCAGGTACCTAACACGTCCACCTACAACAAGACGTGTCAGTCAAACAAGTAATATAGATACAGCTTTCCTTAATTATGTAGATAAAAATAATCGAATTTGTCTTTTAATATGAATTATGGTATATTTTAAATGTTTTTTAAATTTAATTTAACTATAATTACAGTAGCGCCGTCGTAATGTACAACATGTACATGGATGAAAGTGGGGGTTAGAACATGGATTTATTAATGAAAACTATTGTGACACATTTAACGCAATCAATATCTGTAATAAAAGACCATTGAAATAGCTTTGATTATAAAGATATTACATTTTCGCCATTGAAATGCCTCAATATGGAATTTCGCTACTGTAATGAAAGCGACAGTCATTGCACTGGAGCTTCATTAAATGTGAAATATTCACTAATGACGAAATAAAATGTATAATGACATCATTCTATGACGCGACATGCAAGTTTTACGTCCAATCAAACACAAATGTATCTTGGACGGGTCACTAGTAGTCTGCTGACTTTCAGAATATGTAATAAACAGGCAATGCAGTAGTTAGTCGAACGTCTTTTCCCCATTTGGAGGACTTTATCATGGGAAAGTACAAGAGAAATCATTAACACAACTGTAGTATATGTGATAATGGGAAGCGCTTGAATATAGTCTGTATTAACATTTTATAAATCTTTTTTAGAGGACTTCATCATGGGAAATCATTCATACACATGTAATATATATGTGATAATGGGAATCGCTTGAATATAATCTTTATTAACATTTTGTAAATCTTTTTTAGGGGACTTTATCATGGGAAATCATTCATGCACATGTAGTATATATGTGATAATGGGAAGCGCTTGAATATAATCAGTATTACCATTTTGTAAATCTTTATTAGAGGTCTTCATCATGGGAAATCATTCATGCACATGTTATATATATGTGATAATGGGAAGCGCTTGAATATAATCAGTATTAACATATTGTAAATCTTTTTTAATTAAAGGACAAAGTCTGGGGTAACTGACTTACGGTTTCCATGGTGTGGTCCTGATCTCCGGGTTCTCCATCCATGATTTTGATCTGAAGCGCTGACAAAATCCCACGCTTTATGTTAAGAGCATCGTTTGTCTCCTCGCTATCCACGACGATGGTGTGAGGGCGAATAGTGCCGCTGTCAAACTGAAAGTACATCTCCCTGCAATGTCAACGGTTTATAATAGCATACATATTATGTAAACAGATAAACGTTACAGTTTACATAGTCAACAGATTAATATTTACACAATTTACAATGTTAACAAAATTAATATTACAGTGAAGTTTATATAATGTCAACAGATTAATATCAAAATCTTGAATGTCAACAGATAGGTATCCCAATATACAATGCTAACAAATTAATATCACTATTAACAATTTCATCAGTTTAATATTACAAGTTATAATGTAAATTGTCGATGAATGAATATCACAATAACAAATGTCAGGAGGTTAATATAACAATTACGTAGAAAACAATTAATATCAAACACAACAATGTCAACAGAAAATATCACAAACAACGACGTGGCATGGTTTGGAGCCAGAGATTGTGAGTCAAAGAATCTTCCTTAGTTTTCTGTAAATAGATTAATTCTTAAAAGGGCAGGAATGGCATAATATTTACCTGCTCAGGAGATGTGTTACGTCTGCTGATAAAGTTGTATCTTTGATATAGACGTCGCCTTCCCCTGGTTGTCTGTGGAACAGTGAACACGAGGTCACCTGTAAACAAAAGGTCAAGGTTTTAGGTTAAGTCAGCCTACAAACAGAATTTTGAAGCAGTAAGACCAAGTCAAAACAAAAACCACTGGCAACTGTAAACAGGCATTTCAAAGTCAGCTGGAAACGGACATGTCAATTACACAACTGTAAATTAAGGGACATGGTACAGGTCAGCTGTAAACAGACAGGGTAAAGGTCATCTTCACACAGACTTGCCTAGGTCAGTTGTAAATAGACAGGGTAAAGGTCAGCCGAAAACAGACATCTTAAGGTGAACTTTAAACAGACAGGGTCAAAGTCTGCTGTAAACAGACATGTCAATGTCGAATGTACACAGACACGGTCAATGTCAAATGTAAACAGACAAGGCCAATGTCAAATGTAAACAGACAGGGTCAATGTCAAATGTAAAAAGACAGGGTCAGTGTCAAATGTAAACAGAAAGGGTCAATGTCAAATGTAAAGAGACAGGGTCAATATCAAATGTAAAGAGACAGGGTCAGTGTCAAATGTTAACAGACAGGGTCAATGTCAAATGTAAACAGACGGTCAATGTCAAATGTAAACAGACAGGGTCAATGTCAAATGTAAACAGACAGGGTCAATGTCAAATGTAAAGAGACAGAGTCAATGTCAAATGTAAAAAAACAGAGTCAATGTCAAATGTAAAAAAACAAGAGTCAATGTCAAATGTAAAGAGAGAAGCATTAGGTCACGTGTAAAACAGTGATATATGTTGTCATCAAATGTCATGTAAGAATCAATATCGCATGCTAACAGAAAGGACGAAGCTCCCTTTAAACAGGCTTAAGGAACAAGGACACAGGAGCAGATCAGATATCTAATAACTTAGGATGACAGATCACGTGATAAATAATGACACTGTTTTATACTAACGTTCAGGTAAGCCTCACACTTCCTCCTCGCTTCCACCACTACCTCACAGTCTAGTCTGAAAGCGGATTTGGAGGCCGTAGTCCCCACAAAGGTCGTCTCCACAGTGGTACTGTAGTGGTACAGGTACTGGTGGCCACGGTGGAATCTAACCTCTACAAAATATATGTAAATATGTATAAATACATATCTATCTATAAATATAACATACATCCTATGTATAAACACATGTCTATCTACAAATATAACATACATCCTATGTATAAACACATATCTATCTACAAATATAACATACATCCTATGTATAAACACATATCTATCTACAAATATAACATACATCCTATGTATAAACACATATCTATCTACAAATATAACATACATCCTATGTATAAACACATATCTATCTACAAATATAACATACATCCTATGTATAAACACATATCTATCTACAAATATAACATACATCCTATGTATAAACACATATCTATCTACAAATATAACATACATCCTATGTATAAACACATATCTATCTACAAATATAACATACATCCTATGTATAAACACATATCTATCTACAAATATAACATACATCCTATGTATAAACACATATCTATCTACAAATATAACATACATCCTATGTATAAACACATATCTATCTACAAATATAACATACATCCTATGTATAAACACATATCTATCTACAAATATAACATACATCCTATGTATAAACACATATCTATCTACAAATATAACATACATCCTATGTATAAACACATATCTATCTACAAATATAACATACATCCTATGTATAAACACATATCTATCTACAAATATAACATACATCCTATGTATAAACACATATCTATCTACAAATATAACATACATCCTATGTATAAACACATATCTATCTACAAATATAACATACATCCTATGTATAAACACATATCTATCTACAAATATAACATACATCCTATGTATAAACACATATCTATCTACAAATATAACATACATCCTATGTATAAACACATATCTATCTACAAATATAACATACATCCTATGTATAAACACATATCTATCTACAAATATAACATACATCCTATGTATAAACACATATCTATCTACAAATATAACATACATCCTATGTATAAACACATATCTATCTACAAATATAACATACATCCTATGTATAAACACATATCTATCTACAAATATAACATACATCCTATGTATAAACACATATCTATCTACAAATATAACATACATCCTATGTATAAACACATATCTATCTACAAATATAACATACATCCTATGTATAAACACATATCTATCTACAAATATAACATACATCCTATGTATAAACACATATCTATCTACAAATATAACATACATCCTATGTATAAACACATATCTATCTACAAATATAACATACATCCTATGTATAAACACATATCTATCTACAAATATAACATACATCCTATGTATAAACACATATCTATCTACAAATATAACATACATCCTATGTATAAACACATATCTATCTACAAATATAACATACATCCTATGTATAAACACATATCTATCTACAAATATAACATACATCCTATGTATAAACACATATCTATCTACAAATATAACATACATCCTATGTATAAACACATATCTATCTACAAATATAACATACATCCTATGTATAAACACATATCTATCTACAAATATAACATACATCCTATGTATAAACACATATCTATCTACAAATATAACATACATCCTATGTATAAACACATATCTATCTATAAATTTAATATACATCCCTATGTAGCAATACACATATATCTATAAATGTAATATGCATCCCTATGTATCAATACATATATATATATAAATGTAATATACTTCCCTATGTATCAATACACATATATCTATAAATGTAATATACATCCCTATGTAGCAATACACATATATCTATTAAAGTAATATACATTTCTATGTATCAATACACATATATCTATAAATGTAATATACATCCCTATGTATCAATACACATATATTTATAAATGTAGCATACATCCATATGTATCAATACACATATATATATAAATGTAATATACATCCCTATGTAGCAATACACATATATCTACAAATGTAGCATACATCCCTACGACTCAATACACATATATTTATAAATGTATCATACATCCATATGTATAAATACACATATATATATAAATGTAATATACATCCCTATGTATCAATACATATATATCTATAAATGTAATATACATCCGTATGTATCAATACATATATATCTATAAATGTAATATACATCCCTATGTATCAATACACATATATCTATAAATGTAGCATACATCCCTATGACTCAATACACATATATCTATAAATGTAGCATACATCCTATGTATAAACACATATCTGTCTACAAATATAACATACATCCTATGTATAAACACATATCTATCTATAAATGTAATATACATCCCTATGTATCAATACACATCGGACTACAAATATAACTTACACATGCATCGTCACGCCTACAAATATAATTTACATATATAACCTCCACTCTATATATACAGTCTACGCATACAAGTAAAACCTCACCTGTACAAAAATATGATATGGTCACTTCCTTCACTACAAACAGAATCTATGTATCTACCAATACAACTTAATAACTGAAAATGTAATTTACAACAACGTCATGTCAATAAATAGAACCTAAATATACAGCCTTGCGTTTATGAATATAACCTACAAATACAATCTTACGTCTATTAATATGACCTACAAAATTAATACAATTTACATCTTTCAAAAAAATATGTGAAAGCAACGTTCCATTTTTAAAATGAATCAACTATTCCTTAACCTGCAATTTACTGATTTGCGTATACCATTGTGCCATATCACATCTACATCTATCATCTACAAGTTGTACAACAATACAAGCTACCATCTATAAATATATTATCTAAACTTATACAACTTCCTATGTACAAATACAACCTGCAATCCAACGGTTACAAGCTCTGTTTTATTCCTTATGCATTTATCAATGTCATCAGATGTTTAGCTACAAGGTAAGAGTTTCTCTATTCAATAAAATAATAATCTTACCATTCCTGTCACAGTGAATAGGTTTTGTAATCCGTGCCTCAAACGCTGCGGTTTCTGAAAACAGAATAACGTCATGATGAAATGAGTACTCTCCAAACAAGACATCTTGATTTTAATTCGAACAAAATAGAGGTGCGCATGCCTGTCAAACGACTGCATGTTTATCAGGTAGAAATGGTTGGCAGCAATGGAATATACATCTAGTAGTACCGGAATGAAAACACCGGTAAATAGTCATTCTACTCCATTCCAAGGTGTGTACACCACAAGTCATGGTGCACCTTTGTTAAAGGATTCCTGTCGCACGGAAATCAAGTTTTTAGTATATATTAATATTTCCTTTTGGATATAAATGTGGCACAGTTAGGCTAAGACAGTTCCGTTGACCAGACAGATCAGTCGGTTAGAGCGGTGGTATAGTAATCTGAAGTCTGGGGTTCAAATCCCAGTCTAGCCCCACTCAAGTTTTACATCCAAAACACTAGTGTTGATTAAATTTTGTTTATTTCGTCAACTGTTATTTCTCATAAAAGTCCCACAATGTATGTTTTTCTTTTCAGAAATGATCTATCAAAACTATGTTCACAATGTGAGAAAATAAGTTCCAATACTTAGTTACAATATTTGGGCAGTGGTATGGGGATCCTTATACCACTGTCGTGTAGCTGTGTACGACAACGGTTGTGTTGTGTCGTTTCCTGTTCAACTTCGGCTGATTTCAGTGGATCGGTAAGTCAAAATTAGCTGTTTCCATACTTGATATGGTCATTTATTCAATGAAGCATTATTTTAGACAGTCTTTCTCGCATTGCAAACTATTCAGCTCTAAATATTTCTGAACGAATTGTTTAACCTTATGCAACGGTTCGATTTCAAATCAGTGCAAACCCGTTGCTATAGACAATTATGTAAAGCTAAATAAAAGTTCAAGCAGTCGTTATTTACTCTTCATGATATTTCATCGACATAACAAGAATTAGGAAAGGAATACAACACCTTACCAATGAACTGTGTTGATTCAGGCAGGAAACGGCATAAAACAAATATTACCGTACACATCTACACGACAGTGTTTCTTCTTATCAGTATTTAATATGTCATATATTTGAAAAAGTTATTAGGACAATCTCTTTACAGTGTACCCTTTTGAATGTTACGCAACAAGCAAGAAGGCAATATATAATCAACCTAGCATGTATAATATGACCTATCACTGTACAATGTTAGCATTTTTGTTGTACAGTCCTGAGCTAAACTTATCAACCAAAATGTTGTTATTAACAAATTTTAAAATGGGGATGGGGATTTTACAGTCGAACCGTCATATACCACTGAAGAATGGGGAGTCAGTCATGGCGTGACGTCACATGAAAACTATGACAGCAACACCC
Organism: Mizuhopecten yessoensis; assembly: GCF_002113885.1. Classification (NCBI taxonomy): domain Eukaryota; kingdom Metazoa; phylum Mollusca; class Bivalvia; order Pectinida; family Pectinidae; genus Mizuhopecten; species Mizuhopecten yessoensis. Next base: position 39,819 of record NW_018408529.1, read on the forward strand.
GAATTGTTTCTCATGGAGGTTTGTCCTCTGACGTGCCGGTATATGTTACAACAGTAAACACGACCTTGTCAACGCAGAATATATACATGTGTACAGATGGGTAATATTGTAATGGAAGCATAGCTGTACTGTTTCTTTGTGACTTCGTGGGTTTCGCAAGAAACACTTACGCCATGTGAATTAGAATATTACGTAAATTTTACCCTACGGTGATGAACACCAAGCCAGAAAACTACATATATATATATTCCATTTGACATCAGCGCGGCCTAGCGGACCCGTACGATAGACTTACTATTGCTTAACTCAATTAAAAGGGTGAAAATCTGAGTATTTTTCAGAAAACGAAACATTGCATGCATAAATGTAGTACCAAATAAGAAAGGAGTTATCGTTTTTAAGATCATACTGAAATTTTATAATATTAGAGATTTAATTACATGGCTATTACAATATCATTATATCACAAAAAACTTCTTCCCCCATCGGATAATTTGTAAAACTCACCCGAAACAAGACACAGCAGACAGACAGCAAGGACCAGAGATGTTCCCGCCATGATTGATGGAGGCAGAGTCCGCATGGATGTGTCTTAAAACAGCGCCAGTATATCGGTGACCTTGCATAATGACAACTAATACTTATAAACAACAGCAGCCGGGAGGAAAAGAGGTTAATGGCCAATGAGACGTCAGATAAGGAAATGCTGTTTTCGCAGTTCTCAATTTGGGCCTGTGAAGTGGTGTAGAGAGTTGGGTTTCCATGGATGGGCGAAGTCTGTTGACCCTTCGACTCTACACGTGCTGTACGGCGCAAACGGCATTGACCTGTATACGTGTTAGATGTCGCATCTCATATCACTACAATAGAACAAGGTTTCAACATATCAGTGTATATTCTGAGTTACCTCAAGATATATAGAGACAGCGCTATGTAAACGGTGCAGTTCCCGCCACAATCCATGTTGACGCCAATTTGATGTCTATGGTGATCTTGACATCTTACCGCGTCATAATATAAGCAGTTGTCATCATGACAACCACATCAGTATTGACTTAAAACGGCATAGTACCATTATCGATGTAAACTTCAGATGTCACATAAATGTTATCAATTATGACGTTATATCTCACGGTACCGTCATCAGTGTTGACGTTTTAAGTCGCTCTACCCTTTATCAATGATGACGTTTTATCATATGAATACCATGTTATGCAGTGGCATAAAGCCATCACGTAAATTATGTTTATGTAACGTGTGTAATATCACTCCGGAAATGACGTCACAATCGAATAGGAACAATCAATGAGACGTCACGTCAGTGTGAAGCGGATGCAATTCTCATCGTTTCAGAGGCGGCCAAGTGCAAAATATTCGTTTCAGATCACGCTTATACAGTTTACTTTATACTATATGATACAAAGAATCTGTCATTCGTTTCCCTTCGTATTAGATTTATGATACTCGTTTTGATACTTGTATCATAAATCTAATATGAAGGGAAACTTATGACAGATCCTCTATATATGTCACTCTACCATTTATCAATGATAACGTTATATGTCTCTCTACCAATTATCAATGATGACGTTACATGTCCCTCTACCATTTATCAATGATGACGTTATATGTCCCTCTACCAATTAGCAATGATGACGTTATATGTCACTCTACCAATTATCAATGATAACGTTATATGTCACTCTACCAATTATCAATGATGACGTGTATATGTCACTCTAACAATGATCAATGATGACGTTATATGTCACTCTACTAATTATCAGTGATGACGTTATATTATATATCCCTCTACCTATTATCAATGATGACGTTTCATCTTACCTCCATAATTAAAGTTGACAGCAAAAATCACAGTAGCATTATCCGATACTGACGTCAAAAATGTGATGCCATCATCGGTGTTGGCGTTTATACGTCACTGTACCAGTCATTAATGTTGACAACACATGTCACGTAACTGTTTATAATGTCGAAGATATCTGCCGAGGAACCATTAATTTTATCACATTTTTTACAATTAAAATATAAAGTTTTATAGCGGAAAAATAAATTTGATGATTTTTTTTTTCTTCGGTGAAAATTACGCCTTTATCATATTCACGCTAATCAGAGAGTAGTACGGAAAATATCAATCGATGGGTATTGTCAAGTTCGACGTCACTGATGCACTGAAACTTTCTTGTCGTTTCTCAACATTTTTTAGTGGGAGATGGAATTTCTGTTTTCGGAAACTAATGAGAAAAAAAAAGAAAAATGTACTTAACTGAATATTTATGGTTTCTTGATTTTCCGTGGTGTGAATATTTTCATATATTCTTACTTGTGCTCATCACTCGTGAAAAAAATACATTCAACCCACTCGTACACTGTAAAATATTAGTGTTATCCAGCAAAAATGATATAGCATCCTCTATATCAATGTTTTCTGTGTTACGGTACCAGTATCAATGTTGACGCCACATAATTATCGTGGTACCATTATATCGGTGCTGACGTCACACGTGTCGCGGTACTATAATGTCAATGTTAACGTCATACGCGTCACGTGCTTTATTATCAATTTTGACGTTACAGTATAATGCTTATATATATATAGGTCAATGTACTATTATTAGGTATTACAAACCTCGTCACTTCAGTGCTATTAATAGAAATGTCCTCATGGCTAACACCATGTGAAGTGGTCGGACTTTGTGCTATTGCTACATACTTGACTGGGGTCGCCCACCAACTAATTACAAGGGAATGTCACTAAGATGTTTTAGCTATATGGGACTCAATTTAACTGACTGACATCTTTAATCTAATAAAACGGAGTCACCAACAATATATTATTATTAACGATAATTTTACTTAAATGTTGATCACTGCTAGTTACGTAAATACGTATTTTGAATATTTTCAAATGTACATGAAATGTAGTCCTATGCTCCTTAATAATATATCGGTATCTGCATTACTTAGGGTAGAACGGGGCAAGTTCGGCCCATTTTGATCAGTCGTTCTGTTGAAATTTAATTGTATTTATATACCATTTTGAAGAAAAAATGCATGCCTTTCATAAAATGAGAACATGGTAGTTGCAAGAATTGTTTAACCTTTTCTGACAGAATATTGGATGACTGAATGTTTCCCGCCTCGGGGCAAGTTCTCACAGGCAATCTAGGGTGAGGTTATGACGTCATAAAGCATGCAATGTCAGATTTCCCCGTCAATTTCACGACCCTCCATGTGTTGCGTTTGCCGAACCTATCCCAAATTGAAATTTCTCTTTCTACCCTCCCGGCAAAAGTAACTTTCTCCCATTTACTGTATTTAATAACCCAGGGTGGTATATATTACAATTGTAATATATAGCCTACGTCTCTGAATAACCATAATATTTCTTTTTGTGAATGTCCCGCCCACTCAACTGAACAGATAAGAAAAAAAAGAAATTAAGTCTTTAATAGTGGTTTAACTTTGCATTGATGATGATTGAGAAAAAATGAATATGAATTTAACCGACATTAATGATAACATATGAAAATATAGTTTTAAGTAAATTTTCATCCGTTTACAGTTAATTTCATTATAGCAGATATGTATTATACGTCTCTGATTATAGTTGATTAATGTGTGGAAAATACAGATTCAATCCCTTTATGGCTCATTGTTCTGGAATGTAATTTTTGCATCATATTTCACTGTTGTTACACGTGAAGAGTTCGAAAAAAAAAAATACTACGAAATGTGATTTAAACATAAAAATTTCATATCCGGATTGCATGTCCGATTTGCGCTCCTTCATTTCACGTTTAGGCTACCCCGGAAGTAGTCTTCTGAAAAATTTGAAGAATAATTTGCGGGAAGCATTCATGGGGATGTCAGTGCTAATTTAACATAAATCACGAGAAATGCTATGTTCATATCATACTGTTGGACATTAATTTATTCTAATTACTCTGCCATGAAAAGACGAAATAGAACGTTATGATGACCGTCGTTGTAACTTGACGTAAGTTGAAACAACAAGCGTTGAGTGCATTTTAAAAATGATTATTGACTCCGACTCTGAGTGTAATCAAAGACATTGGGACGATCTCTCTTTCTCGTCGTGAAGAAGGGTCATCCCAGACCTGAAATAGTTGCATTTAAATTAAATTAAACCCGTGGCGGATCTAGGGGTGTTTTTCTATGAATTTACTTAAAAGATTACCCCCCCCCCCCCCCCCCCCCCCNATATTATTGCATGTATGTGTATGTTGATCCGCCATCGGAAGTCATACAATACCTTTTGACCTGTTGAACTTTTCTTAACCACAAATTATCATGTACCATCAGAAAAGATTTTAAAGTTATTTTTCCTTCTTTGATGTAGCCTTACTTTCATTTTTACATTTTTAGACAAGTAAACTTTGGTTGTTTATTGTAGATCTTGAGAGATTATTATACGACCATTTCCAGGTCCTATTCTGTATCAGCCCAAAGAACTGGAGGCCCAAGGGCTGATACAGAGTTACTCGGCCCAAGTAGTAGTGTTGTTCCGATTAATCAATTTAATCATTTTACGTCCGACTGATATAATTGATCATGATTTTCTATGATCAATCAATGGTTCGACTACAGCATGAAAACTTTCAATATTATAACAAGTTATTGAGATCAGGAATTGAAGAGAATACACCACATTTTACCCATTTTGGGGACTGCTTCTCTGTTCATTTTCATTTCATTTTATGATCGATCATTGATCATTTGGGAAAATGTGATGATTGATCAGAGATTTTGAGGGTGATTCCCAACACTACCGAGTAGGATATGGAAATGGTCATATGATAACCTTTTTATCGTATATACTGCCGTTTAATCTTTCACGATAACACATAAAATTAAGGCACACAGCAGTTTTACATTCCATGTGTAATATAATCACATTCTGGCTTGAAATCAAATACATTGAACAGCATCAAAAAGGCAGATAGGCATGAGCGTGTTTGTTTTAATCAGTGTCTAGATTGAGGGGTGATTTTTTCGTAAATTGTTGAACCGGAAGTTAAATGGATAATTAGATATGGTGTGTGCTGGGCAGATATAGCGACTGCCAGGCGGATATGGGCCAGTCCGGAATATGGCCTATATATATATGCTCATCTATAATAAAAAGTGATTAAATGTCCATGTGAAGGAAGTAAATATAGAAAAAATAAAATTAACGACCGACTAAAAAACTAGCTGCTTTCACCCTTCACAGGGCTCTTCAGGTTTATTCAANCTCATCTATATATATACATATAGCAGTATCACATGCAAAACAACCCTTATTGTGGACAAGCAGTAAATACCAGTCTGATGAAAGAAATCATATCCCTCCCTATGACATCACAACAATTGTTCTTATAGTAAAATCAGCTGCATGTAATATCTGCCTATAGAGGAAGTTTGATAAATGATGCTTTCTCAAATTTAAGTCACTGTAACATGACCTTCTGTTTTTGTGAGCCATTAAAGTACCCGATAATTTTGATCTATGGCATTGTTAGTTGAAAACGGGAGAATTTAAAAATGTCAAGGTATGATTTTGCAGTGGATAGCTGTTGTAACGATAACTATAAACAGGAAAGCCAAGTACAATCACATGCATGTCAGACAGTAACAATAAATTTCTGAGTTATACGATAGTTTTTGTTATGTTTTATTGTAGGAAAATGATCCCTAACGAAGAAAAGGAATTAGAAAAATCAAACAAGTATCTCCGTCTGAAAAATGTCCAGGGTAGAAATTTGTTGGTGGTGAGAGAAGTGTACCGCCGCGAGACAGTTCCCTGTCATAGTGCCCTGTGTCTCAGTGACTGCCAGCCAAACAACAGTATGTATTTACTATATTGTCACCACACAACAATAGGTATTGTAATTTTGTCAACCAACAAAAGTAGCTGCTTATTATAGCCTGTTATATACATGCACTAGTAAGAAATCTACCTACCTGCTAAATCAGATTTTCAAATAATGCTTTGGTATGATAAATCAACATTTAAATTTTCTTACCCTTAAAGTATTGATATACTATACTACTTGGCAATATGTTATATGATAATGCAAGTAAAAAGTACAGGAAGTTTTGCCCTGCAAAAATTTCAACCTGACTTGCATAATAATCTTTCTGCAAATGCTACATAAATCCCTATGCATTGTCACCAAACCAGAGTAATTATTTCTTGGGGTATATATACCTAAGTCAAAAATACTGCATATTCCCCTATAGCGAATTTAAGTTTTATTTTTCCAATCAATCATTTTAAACAAACGAACAAATTGTCATACATGCGTCTGTTTCCTTTACCTCAATCAAACAGTTGATGTTAAAAGCTTTTAATTGAAGCACATTCTGATTGATGTAAATTTGGCTTAAGCATTGATTACACATTACTCAGACCATAGCTGTTTACCCTTTGTCATTAGGAGGGAGACTCAGACTCAAAATTTACCAATCTCACTCATGATCATAACAGGTGTGTCTGAATCAAATGAATGCTTTTGGAGTTATTTTGATACATAAAAAGGGAAAGATAAATTGAGCAAAGTAGTTTCAGTCACATTTCACACACTCCACCCCCCACCCCCCTTGTTGGAAATGTGGAATGAAGGAGACCCCCTTCATTGGAGGTTTCAGAGGTTGACAGTCACCTATGTCAGACTGCAAGGATATATTGAACACAACAAACAGCATTGTGAACTGAAATATAAATGCTTTACATGAATATGTGTGTGTTGTCTATTAAGAATCATTATATATCAAGAAGCTAATTGTGTTGTAGATGAAGTTGGTTTGCTTCCTGCTGATGTGACCCACTACCTTGTACCAGACTGCCAAGTGGCCCGCGAATACCTGGAGGTGTTGGAGCTACCCCAGCTGACAGGCATTGTATTCCTACAGACAGTCGCCCATAGTGTATGTATAATATAATCAGGTATACAAACATGTCATAAGGAAGACAAATCTATTTTGCATTTTCATTGTTAACTTTATTCATGATAATAATGTTGTCAGTCAGATCACAAATTCATTATTACACTTATCCCAGAGTACTTCTCCATGGGTTTTGTACCTGGTTACCTATTCCTAATATTCCTTAAACTCATTCACCCCTGAAGACAAATTTGAACTCTTCCAATTCAAAGGTTGGAATAGTTCACTATGAATTTTCAGGAGTGAATGAGTTAAATACACAGGGAAATTCCTGCTTGGACTGGACAGATAGGGAAGTAGAATACCATATAATTAATTAAGTCATTGATTTCTAAACAGGTACAGCATGAAGGTAACAGGCGGTTACATACAAGACTGAAGAATCTTGTGCGGGACAAAAGAAAAGCATCCGTCATATTCCACAATGAATTCCAGAAGTTTTCCTACTGTGAAAGATTACGAGGAGAAAACCTGGCAACCTGGCAGAGCAGGTATGGCTTCAAGACTTCACAATACTCGGCTACTTATTTATCAGCATTCTAGATTAATTAACCAGTGAATAGAGAAGCTTCATGATGTACCCTGTCTCCTGCACACACCCACACACACACACAAGCACGCATACACTTCACACATGGAAGCACGTCCTTAAATGACCTTAGCTGTAAATAGGACGTTAAACAGAATTAAACCAAACTTTTAATCTAAATTTGACTGTAAATTGTGAATAGTTGATATTAGGCATTTTGTTGATGTAGAATTCTATATGAATTATAAAAAAACTTTGCTTTTTACATAATAAAGCAATAAATTTCCATCTATCTACACTAGATGAAGTCGGAAAAAAGAACTTCCTCTCACCGCCCTCTGTCTATGCAAGGAAGAACATGTTATATTATTATCTGACATCACACCTCCCTCCTCTGCTCGAAGATTACGTGACAGAAGAACTATATCTACCTTTTTCTGCTCCAGGAGTACCTATACAGCAGCAGATTGGTTCTACAATCATCTGGCCGGGCAGATACCTATTGTAATGGTCACTCAGTACAGACAGGTATCTATTGTAGTGGTCTCTCAGGACAAACAGGTATCTTTTGTAATAGTTACTCAGGACAAACAGGGATCTATTGAAATGGTCACTCAGGACAAACTGGTATCTATTGTAATGGTCACCCAGTACAAATAGGTATCTATTGCAATGCTCACTCAAGACAAACAGGTATCTATTGCAATGGTCAATCAGGACAAACAGGTATCTTTTGTAATAGTTACTCAGGACAAACATGGATCTATTGTAATGGTCACTTAGTACAAACATGTATCTATTGTAATGGTCTCTCAGTACAAATAGGTATCTATTGCAATGCTCACTCAAGACAAACAGGTATCTATTGCAATGGTCACTCAGGACAAATAGGTATCTATTGTAATGGTAACTCAGTACAAACAGGTATTTATTGTAATGGTCACTTAGTACAAACATGTATCTATTGTAATGCTCATTCAGGCCAAACAGGTATCTATTGTACTGCTCACTCAGGACAAACAGGGATCTATTGAAATGGTCACTCAGGACAAACTGGTATCTATTGTAATGGTCTCTCAGTACAAATAGGTATCTATTGCAATGCTCACTCAAGACAAACAGGTATCTATTGCAATGGTCAATCAGGACAAACAGGTATCTTTTGTAATAGTTACTCAGGACAAACAGGGATCTATTGAAATGGTCACTCAGGACAAATAGGTATCTATTGTAATGGTCATTCAGTACAAATAGGTATCTATTGCAATGCTCACTCAAGACAAACAGGTATCTATTGCAATGGTCAATCAGGACAAACAGGTATCTTTTGTAATAGTTACTCAGGACAAACAGGTACTTATTGTAATGGTCACTCAGTACAAACATGTATCTATTGTAATAGTTACTCAGGACAAACATGTATCTATTGTAATGCTCATTCAGGACAAACAGGTATCTTTTGTAATAGTTACTCAGGACAAACAGGTATCTTTTGTAATAGTTACTCAGGACAAACAGGTATCTTTTGTAATAGTTACTCAGGACAAACAGGGATCTATTGTAATGGTCACTTAGTACAAACATGTATCTATTGTAATGCTCATTCAGGACAAACAGGTATCTTTTGTAATAGTTACTCAGGACAAACATGTATCTATTGTAATGGTCATTCAGTACAAATAGGTATCTATTGCAATGCTCACTCAAGACAAACAGGTATCTATTGCAATGGTCAATCAGGACAAACAGGTATCTTTTGTAATAGTTACTCAGGACAAACAGGTATCTACTGTAATGGTCACTCAGGACGAACAGGTACCTATTGTAATGGTCACTCAGCACAAACAGGTATCTATTGTACTGCTCACTCAGGACAAACAGGCATCTATTGTAATGGTCACTTAGTACAAACATGTATCTATTGTAATGGTCATTCAGTACAAATAGGTATCTATTGCAATGCTCACTCAAGACAAACAGGTATCTATTGTAGTGGTCACTCAGTACAAATAGGTATCTATTGCAATGCTCACTCAAGACAAACAGGTATCTATTGTTATGGTCACTCAGTACAAACAAGTATCTATTGTAATGTTCACTCAGGTCAAACAGGTAGCTATTGTAATGGTCACTCAGGGCAAACAGGTACCTATTGTAATGGTCACTCAGCACAAACAGTTATCTATTGTAATGCTCACTCAGGATAAACAGGTATCTATTGTAATGCTCATTCAGGCCAAACAGGTATCTATTGTAGTGGTCTCTCAGGACAAACAGGTATCTAATGTAACGGTCACTCAGGACAAACAAGTATCTATTGTAATGATTACTCGCTACAAACCTGTATCTATTGTAATGGTCTCTCAGTACAAATAGGTATCTATTGCAATGCTCACTCAAGACAAACAGGTATCTATTGTAGTGGTCTCTCAGGACAAACAGGTATCTTTTGTAATAGTTACTCAGGACAAACATGTATCTATTGTAATAGTTACTCAGGACAAACAGGGATCTATTGTAATGGTCACTTAGTACAAACATGTATCTATTGTAATAGTTACTTAGGACAAACATGTATCTATTGGAATGGTCACTCAGTACAAATAGGTATCTATTGCAATGCTCACTCAAGACAAACAGGTATCTATTGTTATGGTCACTCAGGACAAACATGTATCTATTGGAATGGTCACTCAGTACAAATAGGTATCTATTGCAATGCTCACTCAAGACAAACAGGTATCTATTGTTATGGTCACTCAGGACAAACAGATACTTATTGTAATGGTCGCTCAGTACAAATAGGTATCTATTGCAATGCTCACTCAAGACAAACAGGTATCTATTGCAATGGTCACTCAGGACAAACATGTACCTATTGTAATGGTCACTCAGTACAGACAGGTATCTATTGTAATGCTCACTCAGGACAGACAGGTACCTATTGTAATGGTCACACAGGACAATCAGGTATCTATTGTAATGCTCATTCAGGCCAAACAGGTATCTATTGTAATAGTTACTTAGGACAAACATGTATCTATTGGAATGGTCACTCAGTACAAATAGGTATCTATTGCAATGCTCACTCAAGACAAACAGGTATCTATTGCAATGGTCAATCAGGACAAACAGGTATCTTTTGTAATAGTTACTCAGGACAAACATGGATCTATTGTAATGGTCACTCGGTACAAACAGATATCTATTGTAATGGTCACCCAGTACAAATAGGTATCTATTGCAATGCTCACTCAAGACAAACAGGTATCTATTGCAATGGTCACTCAGGACAAACTGGTATCTATTGTAATGGTCGCTCAGTACAAATAGGTATCTATTGCAATGCTCACTCAAGACAAACAGGTATCTATTGCAATGGTCACTCAGGACAAATAGGTATCTATTGTAATGGTCACTCAGGACAAACAGGTATCTATTGTAACGGTCACTCAGGACAAACAGGTATCTATTGTAATGTTCACTCAGTACAAACAGATATCTATTGTAATGGTCACTCAGGACAAACAGGTATCTATTATAATGGTCACTCAGGACAAACAGGTATCTATTGTAATGCTCACTCAGGACAAACAGGTATCTATTGTAATGGTCACTCAGGACAAACAGGTATCTATTGTAATGGTTACTCAGTACAAACAGGTAGCTATTGTAATGGTCACTCAGTACAAACAGGTATCTATTGTAATGGTCACTCGGTACAAACAGGTATCTATTGTAATGGTCACTCAGTTCAAACGGGTATTTAATTTTTGTAATGGTCACTCAGGACAAACAGGTATCTATTGTAATGGTCACTCAGGACAAACAGGTATCTATTGTAATGATTACTCGGTACAAACATGTATCTATTGTAATGGTCACTCAGTACAAACAGGCATCTATTGTAATGGTCACTCAGGCCAAACAGAACCTTATTGTAATGGTCACTCAGGACAAACAGGGATCTATTGTAATGATTACTCGGTACAAACATGTATCTATTGTAATGGTCTCTCAGTACAAACAGGTATCTATTGTAATGGTCACTCGGTACAAACAGATATCTATTATAAAAGTCACTCAGTACAAACAGGTATCTATTGTAATGGCCACTCAGGACAAACAGAACCTTATTGTAATGGTCACTCAGGACAAACAGGTAGCTATTGTAATGGTCACTCAGGACAAACATGTATCTATTGTAATAGTTACTCAGGACAAACAGGTATCTATTGTAATGGTCACTCAGGGCAAACAGATACTTATTGGAATGGTCACTCAGGACAAACAGGTATCTATTTTTAGTACACAATCATCAGATGGTGGGCCATTAAAATCACCCTGCGTCCGTGGTCCGTCCGTCATTCCCTCCGTCCTTAAACAATTCTTGCTAGTGCTGTTTCTCCAAAAGTACTGGAGGGATCTTATTTCAGGACAAACAGGTATCTATTGTAATAGTTACTCAGGACAAACAGGTATCTATTGTAATAGTCACTCAGGACAAACAGGTATCTATTGTAATGCTCTCTCAGTACAAACAGGTATCTATTGTAATGGTCACTCAGGACAAACAGATACTTATTGTAATGGTCACTCAGGACAAACAGGTATCTATTTTTAGTACACAATCATCAGATGGTGGGCTATTAAAATCACCCTGCGTCCGTGGTCCGTCCGTCATTCCCTCCGTCCTTAAACAATTCTTGCTAGTGCTGTTTCTCCAAAAGTACTGGAGGGATCTTATTTAAATTTATCATGAAGGTTCCCCATGATCCCTAGTTATGCATATTGTAAAGGTTTTTTGGGACTGATCACAAAACCAAGATGAACGAAAGGCAGCCATCTTGAATTTGAGAGTTAAAGTTTGTTAGTGCTATTTCCCAGACCTAAAGGATTTTCTCAAATTTCACATGAAAGTTCCCCATGATACCTAGTTATGCATATTGTTTTTGGGACTGATCACAAAACCAAAATGGGCGACAAGCAGCCATCTTGAATTTAAGAGTTAACTTGTTAGTGCTGTTTTTCCGAAAGTTCTGTAAGGGTCTTTCTCAAATTTTACATGAAAGTTCCTCATGGTCACTAGTTAAACATATTAAATTTTGTGACAGAAGGGAAAACCAAGATAGCCAACAGATGCCATCTTGAATTTGAGAATGAAAGTTTGTTAGCGTTATTTCTCAGAATGTTCAGGAGGGGTCTTTCTCAAATTTCACATGAAGGTTCCCAATGGTTCTTAGTTCCACATTTCAAATTTTGGGGATGATTGGAAAACCAAGATGGCTGGCAGGTGTGGTGATATTGAATTTAGAAGTAAATTGTTTTTAGCCCTATTGCTCAAAAAGTATTGGCGGGGGCTTTCTCAAATTTCACATAAGGATTCCTCTTTTTCTTAGTTATGCATATCAAATAATATCGGCTGGCCATCTTATTACAGTTTAAGTTTGTTATCGCTATTTTTCAGAATTTACTGGAGGTGTTTTTCTCAAATTTGATATGTAGGTTCCTGTTGGTCCTGAGTTGTGCATGTTAACTTTTGAGGTTGATAAAAAGATGGCGGACAGGCAGGGAACTTATTAAACAGATAACAGAAAAGAAGAGAAAAGATCGAACTGACATAAAACTAATGAAGATGGTACAATGGTGGGCGCCAAGATCCCTCTGGGAACTTTTGTAATGATTATACAGTCAAAAATTGTATTCTTTTTGAGATAGTAAAACGTTTTAAACAGAAGCCGGTTTCCTTCCACGGTATATGATAAGATATGTTTCTATTGTTTATAAACTTCAATGAACCTCTAGAGTCATGTTGCATATCCTATATTGTAAAAATTAAACCACCTGTTTATAACGACCAATCTGACACTTTCTTGATTGTTAAAACACATATAATTCTTTCTGGAATAACTCGCTATGTGTCACTGGTCCCTCATAAGATCCCTATCGACAGGTATGATGTACAAGTGGAGGTGTGATGATCAATTTGCAGGTGATAGCCGAGTATGGAAATCGCCAGATGAACGTATTTGTACTGACACTTCAGGAGTACCTGGATACCTTCTGGAAGATGATCTTGCCCAGTATAACAGATCTAGTGGACTCGATCACTGCTTCTCTAGAGACAAGAACAAAAGGTAGGTATCTTTGTAACACTGTTGTCATCTTGCCTGTTGTTCCGTTAATATGAACTTTATTTGTTTTACAACAATTATGAAAAATGTTTTTACAACTTATACTAATCTCTCTTGTTGGCCTGGATGTTAGCCCCCAGGGGGTCTTACTATTGGAAACCGGTGTACCCGGAGAAAACCCATGTGGTCGGGCAGGTGACCCCATACTTTTTCACGTCCGATCGGGGAATCAAACTCTGGCTGCCTTGGTGAAAGTATCACCTTCATGTACCTGCTGAGTGCTGAACATTTAAATAGACAGTCCCCCTGGATTCTAAAACAATTTAGTCTTAAATGTAAATGTAATATGCTTCTCAAATTGATATATCTGCAAGTGCTGCAAGTATGTATTTCACAAAATTAGGGGTTAATTTCAAAGGGACAATTTAGTGAAGTAAGTTTTTTTGACTACCTGAAAATCAAGTCGATACTGAAAATATATATCTCCTAATGAAAGTTTATGTTGATAATGACCCGACCTGAAGCCAACGTCCAGTGTGGTCAGTTTCAATTTTTGGGAAAGTCGGTGATAAAAATAGTAACAAGAAAATGCAGCCGCAAAGCTGCTGGACCTCAATATTTATATATACTAGTATATAGTATAGTATAGTATATAGCAACAACCACATTATTTCCATCAACATAACACAGTGGAACCTCCTACACAAAACAATAATCCAATTAGAAACACTAACAGATTTCAGGACATGCACCACATATAACACAAACAAACATATACAAAACCTACAACATAACTAACACTCACTCACTGCTTTTAACCTGTTTTTATCCTATAGCAAATTATAAAAACAATCACTGTACATAGATGTAACAACGAACTACAGCACAAGACCACCATTTCGTAATCGTCAATGTTGACGGAGAAAGGTTAAAAATGAAGATGACGATGAATGAACTGATATATTTGTTAATGGCATTAAATTTGTCGTTCAGAATTGTCCCAAAGCACGCAAATTTACATTTTAACTGTACATTTAAATGTCAACGACTTGGTAATAACGTCATCTTCTGAGAGAGAGATTAACATGATTTACATAAAATATCATTTATGCCTGTCGCAATTTTTACAAATTCCTTTGACAATGTACTGGACCTTGGATAGAATATTAACCGTCTTCTGTAAACACATATCCGTTTTATATGAGTGAAATGTATATATAGTATTCAACGGGAAAACAATTAAATTTTAGATTCATGTCACGCTACGCAAATATTGCTGCATTAGAAAAGCGCGGGAATTTGTAGCGTAATTTTTTGACCCTCGGTTCTAATGACGTCACGCTTGACACCAACACAGAGCGCCATTTTGAAAGGGTTTCTCAATGCATTTTTGTCGTTTGCTGCTATTATCTGGTCAGATTTCCAAACGAAAATAATATATAAAATTATATAAGTTGTGTAGTTATGTAAATACCATAATGTATTGTGCAAGGTGGAACCACAAAACCATTTATTCTGCTGTCGCTTCATCTAAAGTTGAAACTGAAAATATACGCAGTGAATATTATGTACCGTTTTGATTTGACAGTACTTCGAGCGATTTTTTCACATGTGAAGATACAACTTTTCGTTAATCTTCACTGTATTGAAGATATGTTTTCCTTAGAATAAGAATTAATTATATATCTCTAGTAAAGTGTAATAAATACAGATATCGTATGGGCTTTTCTATCATAATTTTGTAGATCTTATGTGGCCTTAATTTCCCAGAAGGCTTTCACGCATGGGGAGGCACCGGAAGTGGACAAAGTGTTTACAGATCAAACCTGGGCGGCGCTTCGCGCCGCATGGGGGTTTGAAAAAAATAGTAAAAATATGACCCAAATAGCCTAATACATGTACAGCACTACGCTGTCGACCGACAACACAACTGTTATGAGCCTGAGTTCACACAATACATCACAAGTAAGAATTATAAATATCATAATATATACCTCTAATCAGATATTTCTGTTAACATTTGGATTCAAATAAGAACGAACAGGTTCAATTAGAGCATGCAAGCACTGAGAGGGTGCCACAGGGAGAATTTCAAACCGCAGAAAGTACGATATCAATAGGTTTAAACGTAAAATAGATCACTCATTGATAACGATGTTTTAGATGCTGTTAGAAGATAATTTTGATTCAAAATAAATGCATGTACTTGTATTCAGAGAGGCTAGGCGAAAAAATGGAGATATTACCTTCTCTCCTTAGCTGGAAAGACATTTTTGTTAGCTAGAAATTCACCGATAGCTACCGCTAAAACGTACGGCTGTACACTTAAGGATTTCTCCATTACTGATTAAAAACGCCAAGAAAATATTGTCTCTTGTCAATTTCTCGGCATGAATTGTTCATAGGGAGTATCAAACTATATAATCATGAAGAGTTTTGTGACTAGGTTATAAAAAAACTTACTTCACTAAATTGTCCCTTTAAGATCAATGTTTTATGGACATTTGAAAATTTGGACTTGAGTTTCAAACTGTTATCTCATGATCAGGGGTTTAACATGTTATGTGGGACTTTCTACTGATATCTACCAGATATCTGGAAAGCTGAGTATATTGCTTCATATGTAACACAACCACACTGTTAGCGGGTTGTTGTACGTAAAGATTTGTGGGTTACAGATAAGGACTATGTTGGATACTTACCATCTGATGTTATTGAGGCCGGATTGAAGACGGGACATTACACTCAGGGCTTTCTCAACGTCAACAAAAGTAACGCGTCACAGGAAGCTTTTGTCCGTCGTAAGAGGTAAGCTTACAGCAATAATATCAAATAATTCTCACACAGGAAACCTGAGTCTGTTTAAATGAATAGAAGGTTCAGTATGATAATAAAGTGTTTCTGTTTTATACCTGAAATGTTGTTAACCCTTTCACCCCTATGTAACTTCAGTAAACTCTACCATGCATTGATCTGGATGAGTCCATTATGGTCCATAGGGTTAAAAGGGTTAATTTCTTGTGTTGATTGGTTTGTTGTAGACAGGATCAACGAGAAGATAGGGACTCGGATATCCTTATCCATGGCATGTCTAGTAGGAACCGTGCTGTCCACGGCGACCTGGTGGTGGTTGAGCTGCTGCCACGGTCACAGTGGCAGGGCCGGTCTAATGTCATCAGGGAAGAAGGTACAGGTTAGTACCCCAGAAGGTGTTAGAAAGATATAGCGTAGAGTTCCCTCCCCTGGTTGTGGTGGAAAACATGCTTTTAACTCATCATTCACCCCTGAAATTTCATAATGGACTATTCCAACCTTTGAATTGGAAGAGTTCAAATGTGTCTTCAGGGGTGAATGAGTTAAAGTACACCCATGGTAAAGATGTATGCTTTAGGGTAACTTTGCTTGTCTGCGTATGCTTTGGATTTAAATTTTCCTTTGTTGTATTGGAGAATTACCTTCCTTGGTTTTGATACAGCTCTGTTATAACGGTTACCTCTCCTGGTCCTGGTGGAGATATATTCTGATATTCCAAAAACTGTAACTAATTCAGTATTGGAAACTGTTTTTTCCAGCATGACTATAGCTTTGATAAATCATTTCTGAAAAAGAAACCATACCTTTACGGGACTTTTATGGGAAATAATAAAGATGAAGTAAACACAATGTAATCAACAATAGTCTTTTGAGTGTTTGAGTGTGGGCTAGACAGGGATTCAAATCCCTGACTTCAGATGGTTATAGTACCATCACTTCCTAACTTTGAGGTGGTAATTGTTCATATTTAATAGTTAATGGATAATTTATTAAAAATTACCTGCACTTGTTGTGGTATCGACAAGGAGATATGAAAGAGATGCCTGTAGATGTGCTAGCTACATTTGTTGTACATGTGCTAGCTTCATTTGCTGTAGATGTGCTAGTTGCTGTAGATGTGCTAGCTACATTGGCTGTAGATGTGCTAGCTACATTGGCTGTAGATGTGCAAGTTACATCTGCTGTAGATGTGCTAGCTACATTTGTTGTACATGTGCTAGCTACATTTGGTGTAGATGTACTAGCTACATTTGCTGTAGATGTGCTAGCTACATTTGCTGTAGATGTGCTAGCTACATTGGCTGTAGATGTGCTAGCTACATTGGCTGTAGATGTGCTAGCTACATTGGCTGTAGATGTGCTAGCTACATTGGCTGTAGATGTGCTAGCTACATTGGCTGTAGATGTGCTAGCTACATTGGCTGTAGATGTGCTAGCTACATTGGCTGTAGATGTGCTAGCTACATTGGCTGTAGATGTGCTAGCTACATTGGCTGTAGATGTGCTAGCTACATTGGCTGTAGATGTGCTAGCTACATTGGCTGTAGATGTGCTAGCTACATTGGCTGTAGATGTGCTAGCTACATTGGCTGTAGATGTGCTAGCTACATTGGCTGTAGATGTGCTAGCTACATTGGCTGTAGATGTGCTAGCTACATTGGCTGTAGATGTGCTAGCTACATTGGCTGTAGATGTGCTAGCTACATTGGCTGTAGATGTGCTAGCTACATTGGCTGTAGATGTGCTAGCTACATTGGCTGTAGATGTGCTAGCTACATTGGCTGTAGATGTGCTAGCTACATTGGCTGTAGATGTGCTAGCTACATTGGCTGTAGATGTGCTAGCTACATTGGTTGTACATGTGCTAGCTACATTTGTTGTAGATGTGCTAGCTACATTTGCTGTAGATGTGCTAGCTACAGTGGCTGTAGATGTGCAAGTTACATTGGCTGTAGATGTGCAAGTTACATCTGCTGTAGATGTGCTAGCCACATTTGTTGTACATGTGCTGGCTACATTTGCTGTAGATTGGCTAGCTACGATTGCTGTAGATGTGCCAGCTACATTTGCTGTAGATGTGCCAGCTCCATTGGCTGTAGATGAGCTAGCTACATTGGCAGTAGATGTGCTAGCTCCATTGGCTGTAGATGTGCTAGTTACATTGGCTGTAGATGTGCTAGCTAGGATATACTTTGCTGCTTTATTATATTTTAAATTGTTCCTGCAGGTAGGGTGTAAGAATTGTACCTGCTGCCCCCATTGCATGATCGTAAGAGGCGACTAAATTTGGGATCTTATCTTTTCTCTTCTTTCTAAACAACTTTCTTCTTCCTAATGTCTCCCTTGACAATGCCTCACTTTTGGCCTTTAGTTGAACGTTCGCCCTTGTGAGGAAGGCTTTGGGTTCTGTCCCCTGNCATCGGCACGCACATGTACTATTGTTTACCAGGGGCCAGTTCGTTTATGCGGTTTGACCGTTTATAAATGTAACAATTTCGGGTATAAATCCTGGCT
The DNA here is from genome assembly GCF_002113885.1 of Mizuhopecten yessoensis. NCBI lineage: Eukaryota > Metazoa > Mollusca > Bivalvia > Pectinida > Pectinidae > Mizuhopecten > Mizuhopecten yessoensis. The sequence continues at coordinate 58,782 of NW_018408529.1, forward strand.
GACCTGCAAATGTGTATGCAGGCCTTGCAAGGCTTTCTCAAGGCTCGCCTGAAAGCAGCATCAGNATATATTTTAAATGATACTTTTGTGTGTAATTATCGGTCAGTACAACCAAACTGCTTGGGGGGAAAATTGTATCTGTAAATAAAACATTCTTTACACAAAGAATATATACACAATAGTCTTATTTTGTGAATCATGATTTTTCAGAATAATTCTTTATTTCACCTCTGTTATCCAATAGCACTATATACATGTACATACACCAAACAATCCTTTGTCTCAACACTCAGCTGGCTGGTTTGGCCTTACAACCCTTGTTAGTCACCACACATTGTAAACTTGTAAGAATTTAAACCACAGATACCAAGGACAAAGGAGGAAAGGATGACAGTGGAGAGGTCACATCGGTGATGACAACAGGACGAATCGTGGCAATCTCACAGCGAGCATGGAGGGAATATGTAGGAACCTTCTCACAGGGCGAGGTAGGTAGCCGGCGGCAAGGCACATACAGTTTTTATATTAACAAAGCAACTTACGCACAAGATTAAGGAAATGGTGATTTGCCAAAGTAGTATTTTTTTTCTTATGAAGTTTAAAAAATCATCAGTTTGGTGATATGTTCCCTTATGTGAACAATGTGCAATTAACTTAATCATTTATCATAGGTCTATGAGTAATATTTAGATATCCCGCCCAAGCCTTACTGATGCTGCAGCAAGTTTACGTCACATCCTCAACGGTACACTTAATTAAGTCCGCATGTTTTGGTTTTTCAGTAATAAGTCCTTCTGTGGATTATTAGTACCCCTGAGGAGGAGGGGCAGTCACTGACCAATCCTGCGGTGGATTGACTAATATTACTACCCCCAGGGGGAGTGTCAGTCTTCCCAATCAGCCGCTCTCAACCTTCCATGTCCATTGTTGGGGCTTGAACACAACTTGTACCGGCAGTTTAAGGGCATAATTGTCAGTGGCTCCTTCCAGCAACCATGTTCTCTCAGTTTTGGGTTCCATTTCAAACTGTGAAACACATGTTTTTTCAGGTATTGCCCCATGGGTTGAAGTCACTGACTGGCTTACCCTTGGCTGTGTACACCCACCTTTGTTGGTTTAGCAGTTAGATGTGGCCCCTCACTTCTACGTCCGTTGTGGACCATTGTGGTCTTACCTTTCGATCTCTTGTGTTGGCAGCAGACAGTTATTTCCAGCCATCTAGTAGCCCAGGGATGAGATAGGAACTACATTTTAGATGCATCTTCTTTTTGAGGAATTGATACTCATCAATAGAGACATTGATCCCTCGAAACCCTGACTGGAGTCTCTTTTGTTATAAAAGGGAAGTTTATCAAAAGGTTTTAAGGGAGAACCTAGGTCAGGTCAGGTATGACACGCTAGCTTTCCATTAATCTGTAGTACTTTGAGTAAATTTAAGTCTGAAGCTCTTGAATCTGAGCTGGAAGAGTTGGATAATGGCAAGCAGTCTGGATTTGAGAAGGCTTTGGAGGCTTAGCATCTAACTAGGAGTTTTAAACATGCTTTCGTCTGTCAGTCAAAGGTGTACCCACCACTATCTGGTTCATCTCATCCCCACAATCTGCTGAGTCTGTTTGTGATGTGTTCTCAACAAAAGTTTTCACACTTTCCTGTTGGAAAGCAAATTTTTGCCTCAACACATCCTCGATACCCCAAGGGTTATGCTCACTTTCGCTCTCTGCACCCATAGCAAAATTAAAAGCACCAGGCTAGCTATTTGATTGGTTACTGTACTGTTAAAAAACCTGACCAATCACTAGGCTGATACCTGTCCTTTGAAGATTACAGAGGAGCGAAACCCGACTTCAAAGCCAGCCAATTTTACTGTTGCACGACTGACATATTCTTTTGTTATACATCGGAGGATCAAACTAGTCTTCTCGTCTCATCTACGAAGTCTCACACTGGGCCTTCGATTTTGTTGTGACATATTCCATATAAGCCCCGTTGTTTACAATGAGGGACAAGGCTTCTTATAAACACTGCTTGTCTGGTTTCCTGATTTATGCTGTAGATGTTGGTATCCTCCAGCCCTCTGAGTTATACTTCTAGACATCATTCACTTCTTAGTCTGCTTAGAGAGCTTTAGATTGACTGAGTGACCCATCTTTTCATGTAGGTGCTGGAATTTCAAGATGGTTTTCATCTATATCCATTATTGTTTTCTGTTGAAGATAAATCTGACTCAGCCTTTTTTTGTAAGATTTATCAGTGTTATATTTAGTTTTGTCTCATCGCCTTCTTCTCTACGCAGCTTCAACTCTAATATATATATTAGTATTACTCTTTTTATCACAGGTAGCTCTCCAGGGGAACTTATCTCTGGGAGTTTGTCTTATCTAAAGCAACAGATTCACTTTATTAAGGTGGCTCCACACTTTCGCAATTAACCAGCAAAATTCGTTGAAACTTTCATATAATGGTTATGCAACTATGTAGAGTTGATTTTATGAAAATCTAAACATTCCGATAGTTTGGGGACTTTTTTGGAAAAAATACCAAAAAATTGAATTTTCGTCAATTTTAATATTTTCCGGGGTTTTTTGTGTGTGACATTGTTCGCCACAATAACAACAATAATAAAATGAATAGAAGCATTTCTAATTAACCCTTCAAAATATTTTATTTATCGCAAAATATGTAACACATGTTACACAAAGTGTTTTTTATTGAATTTGTACGGATAAAAGCGATTATCTACAAGCTAAAAGCAAACAGGACACAAAGATCTATACATATAGAATGGGAAATTGAACAAAATATACACAATGGCTTTATAACTAATTTATTTTACATTTTACAATCACTTAGATCCGGGTGAGAGTTATCTTCCTTGAAAAAAATCGGAACTTTTTGCAGAGGGGTGACATTTACACAATGACAGTTGCCCTGTTTACATATAACAAAAATGATGGAAATAAATCAAAAATATGATATCAAAATTATCAATTTATTGTTCTTTAATGGAACCAAATTACCCTCAGTCATGTACACTTTGGACATCATTCCACAGTCCGCTAACTCACGGTATATTTATAATTACATGTCAGGTACATATGTGACCAGAGGCTATCGCATGGTATGCCGTTCTCACGTGCCCTCACACATGCATTTCATAGGTATCTTGATATTTTACAAAACATTATTTTCACAGAGTAAGTAGACTACATTTGTAAACACGATTTAATCGACAGAGCGAAACTCCCTCAGCTTATGAACTCGTGTAAGCACGTGATATGCACATATGAGGTTGGTACGTCCGCATTCCATGCGTTTCCTATATGACCTTCTTGAGGTCGTTTGGTCTCATGTCACTGTCTTCCCGTGAGTCTGTTTATGTCTATGAATTTGAAAGCTTTATTCCTGAAGTACGTGTGATTATACATTTCCCGGTAAAATCTCGATATCGGGTGTTAACATACATCGGCACGCACATGTACTATTGTTTACCAGGGGCCAGTTCGTTTATGCGGTTTGACCGTTTATAAATGTAACAATTTCGGGTATAAATCCTGGCTGACCTGCAAATGTGTATGCAGGCCTTGCAAGGCTTTCTCAAGGCTCGCCTGAAAGCAGCATCAGATTACTAGGTCCGACCTTATTTAATAACAACAGTGGTCCGATCGGTTTGACCGTTTAAACGAAAACGGCCAAGGTGTTACTATAATGTGCACTACGATATTGAATGCCTGATACGCAATACGGAAATGACGATACGGTGTACATGCACATTTCGATCAAGATAATTGAGTCCGAGCTGTACTTTTTCCGGAAGTACGTCACGAAAATGGACGCTGATGACGATGTGTGGAGCCACCTTAAGGTTTTATGTAGTAATGTCAATGTATGTGATTTGATAGTAAGTGACATTTTCAGGCATTAAATTACACTAACCATTCACCTTACTATAAAGGACAGCCTTATAACAGTGTTAACATTAGCCCTATGACTGATTGTGTTCAGCACGTACATAAAAACACCTTCATTAGATGATCTTGTCTGTCCGTACAGGAGACGGGTCTGAAAGGAGGTAAGGTCCTTGTCATTCCCTGGGACTACCGCATCCCTAAGATACGCATCAGCACTCGCCAGGTGGAGGCACTGAGGGATCACCGCATCGTAGTGAGGATTGACTCCTGGGACCTTGAGTCCCAGTACCCTAACGGTCACTTTGTCAGATCCCTGGGGAGAATCGGGGAGTTGGAAACGGAGGTGGCAGCCATACTGATAGAAAACAACATACAGATGTCAACATTCTCTGATGCACAGGTATATATATATATATTACTGGAAATGTACTTGGTATTTAAGTGAGTATTATACATGTATTGCCCTTACTGTCGGAAAAAACGATTCTTTGTTTCTCAGAGGTTAATCATGTTTATGAGGGCGAAGCCTGCGTGAAATAAAATCAATCGAGAAGAAACAGAGAGTCGTATTTTACAGTAAGGTCAATAAACATTATGCCAAAAAGAAAGAAAAAACAATAAAGCAATAGTAAAGATGATCAGGTTGGCGCGTCATTGCTGTCTGCTTCCCTCATTTGGAACTTACTAGGTTGTGATGGCTTCTGCAGATATTTATAGAGAGGCTCTGAATAAGAAAAATAAAATCAGGGGAACTTGAGTGTGTGAGAGCAACGTTAAGTTGCATCGCCTCCTCATGTGACCTGTATCATTTAATCAGACATGCTGTTATAAATGTGAGGTAAAAAAACGCTGTAAATATATTTGAATTAGCACACTCATAACTCCTTACATCGGCAACAATCAGTAATTTATCATTTTTCCCTGAAACACGATAAGTCAGTATCCAATTTGAATAGGAAGTTCTGCTGCTGCAAGATCTAGTAAAATTGTAAACAAGTCTGAATATTAAAAAAAATCTTGTTGTTTAGATTTTAGTTATATAATATACATGTGAATAAAAAGTAAGTTTTAATTAATTTGAAGAAGAAAAATAAGCTTAAAATAAACAGCAAACATAATGCATGTAGGCATGATATTATTACTGATACTACCCGGTATATCATTCATGTGAATGAATGAAATCAAATGATTGAAATGAATGAACAAGCTTATATGGGAAACTGAACAACAACACACACACACACACACACACACACACACACACACACACACACACACACACACACAAATGATACATTATAACAACATACACGTACAATTAATGTTGTCGACATTCTGGAATACACAGGTACATTGTAAGTATAACTTTATAACACAGTTTACTTGTGTTTTATAGATGAAGGAGTTACCGGTGGATACAGAGGAGGAGCCCTGGAAAGTGGAGGAGGAAGAGTTACTAAGACGACGGGATTTACGCGGCTCCCACCTTGTGTTCAGCATAGATCCTAAAGGATGTGAAGATGTGGACGATACACTGTCTGTCAGGTACAGAGGTCATAGGTCAGAAGTTCAAGTCATTAGGCCTTTTTGTGATCTGTCTCTTATGGTAAAAAAATATTTTTTGTACATAATTTTATGTACTAAAGTAGGGTGGGGCCTATCATCTGTTATTAGGTCACCTGAGCTTTGCTCAAGTGACCTATTCCAATCGCTTTTCGTCCGTCGTCCGTCGTGCGTCGTGCGTAAACTTTTACATTTTCAACTTCTTCTCAAGAACCAGTGGATGGATTTTTTTCAAACTTGGTCAGAATCATCCTTGGTAGATGAGGCTTCAAAATTGTAAAATTGGGATTCCTATCCCAACCCCTGGGGCCAGGGCGGGGCCCCAAAGGGAAAATTAATCAATATTTCAAAAATCTTCTTCTCCAGACTCAGAGGTACTACAGTGATTTTCTTTACGTGGAAAGAAAGATCATCAGGGGCTTTATTTAAATTGAAAATATCAGGACCCCGAGCTATCCGTTCTCCCTTGGGGAGGGGTTAACGTTTAATATAGTTTATATAGGGAAATAACACTTTTCGGTATATATTTTATCCATTTTCAGCAGAAAATTGCTCAAACTTAGTCAGAATCATCTTGGGTAAATGAGAGTTTTACTTTGTAAAATTAGGATTCCTGCCCCATCCCCAGGGGCTAGGGCGGGGCCCCAAAGGGAACATTTACCAATATTTTCAAATTCTTATCCATTGATGACATGACAAGTATTGTATTTCACTTAGTTTACATGCTGATTTCCACATCACATCTAAACAATAAAATAAAGCTACCAGTATCTATGATATAACTCAGGTGACCGCTAAGGCCCTTGGGCCTCTTGTAATTACCTGTGATGAATACTGAACGATGGCAACATATATTATTCACTAGAATGCTTGACAATGTTACATGTGTTCCTGTTTTATTCCTTTTTGTTGACTGTACAACACTAGACAATGGTACTTTACTGGTTGGTGGCCAAGTGGTTAAGGCGTTCGACATGCTGCTACCACTAGCCCTCCACAACTTGTTGTGTGTTCGAGGCCGACGTGGGGCAGTAGCCAGGTACTGGTCGTAGGTCGGTGGTTTTTCAAGGTGGTCAATAGGACTTAAAACACAAACAAACCAAAATGTTTACTGATTGTAGAACTCTGGATAATGGTAATACAGAGCTTGGAGTCCATATCGCTGATGTGACCCACTTCGTCAAACCAGGCACGCTGACTGACCAAGAGGGCAAAAGTCGGTCAACAACCGTCTACCTTGCTGATCGCAGATATGACATGTTACCTGGGATACTTAGTGCCAACCTGTGCTCATTAATAAGCGGGGTCGACAGGTAAGTCATGTGACTAGTTTCCTGAGCTGTACTTATTGTCAACATGGTGGAATAGCATATATCAAGGTACCAGACATAACGGGTTAGCCAGTAAAACAAGTTATTTTGGACTTTTGTCTGCACAAATCCACTGAGTTATTATGGTTGATGATATGTTAGGCTTAAAAGTGAATTAAAATATTCAAATGAAATTTGTTAAACTGGTCCACAAGTTTTCCTACAGAGTTTGATGAAAGCTTCCAGTTTGTTTGATAAATCTCATGAAAGCACCTTTGAAGTGGAGGCACTAAACATACATGCACAATATAAATTCACTTTTAAACCCAACATCATCAACCATTGTCCATCCGTCATCATTCGCCTGTCCTTAAACAATTCTTGTCATTTCTGAGGAAGTGCTTGACAACCTTATATCTAGGTTCGCCTTGCTCCTTGGTTGTGTATGTTTCATTTTAAGACTCATTGGATGACCTGACATTTCATGTCTGCTACTGTATACCAGGAAATTTGGGGTCACAGTTGAACTCATTCACCTCCTGGAGACACATTTGAACTCTTCCAATTCAAAGGTTGGAATAGTTCATTATGAAATATCAGGAGTGAATGAGTTAACTTTCCCTTGTCTTGCATGCCCTCCACTATTAGGGCGAATTTATCATTACAGCGAACATCTGTGAACAGCATGGTGAACAATTAATGGTGTAAAAAATGAAGGGTGAAATTGACATCGGGCGAATTTGGATTTAATCTGCGTAGGGCGAAAGTTTGACTTGGCAAAAGTTTGACTTGGCGAAAGTTGAACTTGGCGAAAGTTTTGACTTTGCAAAAGTTTAACTTGGCGAAAGTTTTGACTTTGCAAAAGTTTAACTTGGCGAAATTTTCCTGATATACAGTATCATGTCTAGTTGTGCTAATCTTTTTTATTCAAAATCGAACCCAAATTTGTATTTTACCAGGTATGCAGTCAGTGTCATATGGGAGCTCGATTCTTCCTACAACCCTGTAAATGTATGGTATGGAAAGACCATCATACGCTCATCATACAAATTATTCTACGAGGCAAGTAGTGTATATCATACCGAAGGATGATTCTGTGTTGTGGCGACCTCATAATGATCCAATTTGTCAAACCAGAAAATTCGTTTTCCAAGTAGTCATATATGCAAACTGAGTACTGCAACAGTAATTGTATCTATTAATAATCCAGAGAATTATGTCAAAAATTGGCCTAATGTAATGTTGTCTGTGTATGAAATGCTTGTTACAAACATTTTTCTTGCTGTATAATTATTCTAATTATGTATATCCTTGTGTATGTTTTGTAGATAGCTCAGGCCATGTCTGATGGGATGCCAACACATGAAGTGGTTAAGAATGTACCGGAACTACAGAATCTCCCAGAGAGTGACATCAAAAACAAGTAAACAACCTGCAATTCCTACACATTAGTCTTACACACTGTGGGTCAGGTCTGTCTAGTTTAACACACTGTGAGTAAGGTTTGTGTAGTCTTGCACACTGTGTCAGGTCTGTCTAGTCTTACACACTGTGGGTAAGGTTTGTGTAGTCTTACACACTGTGGGTAAGGTCTGTCTAGTCTTACACACTGTGAGTCAGGTTTGTGTAGTCTTACACACTGTGGGTCAGGTATGTCTAGTCTTAAACACTGTGGGTAAGGTTTGTGTAGTCTTACACACTGGGTCAGGTCTGTCTAGTCTTTCACACTTGGTCCAGTGTGTCTAGTCTTTCACACTGTGGGTAAGATTTGTGTAGTCTTACACACTGGGTCAGGTCTGTCTAGTCTTACACACTGTGGGTCCAGTGTGTCTAGTTTTTCCCACTGTGTCAGGTTTGTGTAGTCTTACACACGGTGAGTAAGGTTTGTGTAGTCTTACACACGGTGAGTAAGGTTTGTGTAGTCTTGCACACTGTGTCAGGTCTGTCTAGTTTTTCGCACTGGGTCAGGTCTGTCTAGTCTTACACACTGTGAGTCAGGTCTGTGTAGTCTTACACACTGTGTGTCAGGTCTGTGTAGTCTTACACACCGTGTGTCAGGTCTGTGTAGTCTTACACACTGTGTGTCAGGTCTGTCTAGTCTTACACACTGTGTGTCAGGTCTGTCTAGTCTAACACACTGTGGGTCAGGTCTGTCTAGTCTAACACACTGAGTCAGGTATGTGTAGTCTTACACACTGTGTGTCAGGTCTGTCTAGTCTAACACACTGAGTCAGGTCTGTGTAGTCTTACACACTGTGGGTCAGGTCTGTCTAGTCTAACACACTGGGTCAGGTCTGTCTAGTCTTACACACTGTGTGTCAGGTCTGTCTAGTCTTACACACTGTGGGTCAGGTCTGTCTAGTCTAACACACTGAGTCAGGTCTGTCTAGTCTAACACACTGAGTCAGGTCTGTGTCAGGATCTATAGGTTTACAGTGTTACTTATTGTGATTTTTTTTACAGAACGAAAGTGTTACGGTCTGCTGTCTGTCGTCTGATGGAGGTTGCTCGACATCTCAAGGCAAGGCGTGTGAGAGGTGGGGCACTTGAGCTTGAGAGCACAGAAGTTCAGATACAACTGACAGAGACCAAAAGTGTGGAGAACCTCACACCTAAAGAGGTACATCTAGCTATAGACATCTATATCAGTGGTTATTCTACATTTTAAAGCACTTTCCATGCTGTAAATATTGTATGAAAATATAATTGCACTTATTGAATTTTGCGTATTTTGTTTTCTAACACGTATTATTTGCTAATCTTTTAAAACATGATGTGTTAAATTTTCAATATTTTTTTCTAAATTACATTGCAAATGCTATGTTTCAAACACCGTATGTTATAACAAAATAGATGATAATGACATAATAATATATTTATTTAAGCAAACGACAGTAATGATATTATTTGTAGCCACACACTTCATAAATGTTTTTATTGATAATATTTATATGTTTTACAATATTCAGCATCTAGAAGTCCACGAAACAATAGCTGAATGCATGATTTTCGCAAACCATTGGGTAGCAAAGAAAATCGCACAGGCATTTCCAAACTCAGCCTTGGTAAGCATTATAAGTTAATTGAAACTGAATGGAAATCTTTGCAAGTAAGCAATCAAACTGATTTTTTTTAAATTATGTATTTTCCCCATTATTCTAACTGATGATATATACAGGGGGTAATATGGGATTGTTCACTATACTGTATTGTGTATTACTATTCAAACGGTTTTGTTAACTGCCTATATATTTGGCTTTGATTAAAAAATGTGTTTTTAGATAAGCATTTTCTTCTAGTACAACATATTTCCATTTGCTACTGTCCTCATATATACTTTATAACTGGAAAGATTTCAGAAAATAGTGTACGGTATTCTTTAAAACAAAAAGAGGAAATAAAGAGAAAAGTGGATTAAGATGTTCAGTATGCCTTCAAATTAAGGAAGTGTCGATTCCCAAATATACTTCAGAAAAGTTCTGCCAAAAGTATTTGTGTACATGATCTCTTTAAGATTTAGGGCATATACATGTACTTTAAACTATGAAATTGTTATGCAATTGGGGTTACTAATGCTAGCCTTTTATATTACACTCTGTTCATGTTTATTGTCCCCCACCATAAAATCTTTCTCTTCTGTGTTACTTCAATTTCATGTATGCTGTTATGTACATACTAAAATCAGAAGGAGGCACATTGTTGACAGTGTTGCTATGCATTAATAATATTCTACAAGTCAGCCTAACTTGTAAAAACGAACTGTTTGAAAATAAGCTGTTGATTTCTTCAAAAACAATTTATCCGAAAAATAGGATGTTATTGAAAGTAAGCTTTACAGTATTTTTTACGAATGCTTTCAGGAAGAAAAATTTATTTGCTGATTAGTGATTCAAATGTATATGTACTGCAACTTTTTGAAAATTGTTATTTATAGGTGTTCTTTTCTTGTATCATCTCATGATGATTTAATTTTGAGTTATTTATAATTTATTTGTAGTTGCGGCATCATCCTTTACCCAGAGAGGAGAAATTTGAGAACCTGCTCACCTGTGCGAGCGCAAAGAACTATAACGTACATACAGACTCTAGTAAAGCTCTGGCAGAGTCACTGGACACGTGTGATGACGCAAACGATCCTGTCATTAACAAGGTAAGCAAGCACTATACAGGTGTGATGACACAAACGATCCCGTCATTAACAAGGTAAGCCCACACTTTACAGGTGTGATGACACAAACGATCCCATCATTAACAAGGTAAGCCCACACTTTACAGGTGTGATGATGTAAACGTTCCCATCATTAACAAGGTAAGCAAGCACTATACAGGTGTGATGACACAAACGATCCTGTCATTAACAAGGTAAGCCCACACTATACAGGTGTGATGTCGCAAACGATCCCGTCATTAACAAGGTAAGCCCACACTTTACAGGTGTGATGTCGCAAAGGATCCCATCATTAACAAGGTAAGCCCACACTATACAGGTGTGATGTAGCAAACGATCCCATCATTAACAAGGTAAGCCCACACTATACAGGTGTGATGTAGCAAACGATCCCATCATTAACAAGGTAAGCCCACACTTTACAGGTGTGATGACACACACGATCCCATCATTAACAAGGTAAGCTCACAATATACAGGTGTGATGTCGCAAACGATCCTGTCATTAACAAGGTAAGCACACTCTATCTGTTATGTCACTTTTCACTATTCAAAAGAGTTTTCAAAATTGTCAGGTTTGCAATATTGCTTCAAATGAAATGTTGTCATCATAACGTTAGATAATTTCCCCCCATTTTGTATAAGTCACATCAATATAAACAACGTTTATTTGCTTAGTTAAAGCATTGGGTAAGTGTATTGTTACCCTGTTACAGCTAATGAGGTCTCTGGCTACCATGGCGATGTCCAATGCTGCCTATTTCTCTACTGGGGCCTTACCGCTTGATCAGTTTTTCCACTATGGGCTGGCCCTGGATCTGTATACACACTTCACGTCACCAATCAGGAGATACGCCGACATTGTGGTAAGGATTCGACCCAAGCTCTCTGCACAACAAGCTTCTAGTATTACAGATTTCAATATTCCTTCTGTGTAATTAACTTAACATTCAACTGCTTTTCTGGTTTGTAATTGCTAAAATGAAAGTCCAGGGCTTGGTTCTATGATGATTTTGTCGACAACTAAACAAAACAGTCCAGTTACAGTGTTTAACTGTCCATACACCCATCACACATTGATCACATGGTTTAGTACGTATTTTTAGAGCAGGAAGACCCTTTTGATATGTATCGGAATGTGTGTCGGTGTGAAAGCAAAGGTTACACAGATAGTTCACCATAAACTTTAAACATCAGTGCATCAAATCATGACTTTCTTAAATTTTAGGTACACAGACAGTTGATGGCAGCTGTCAGCAAAGTCACCGATACTAGTGGTCTCCCTAGCAACAAGGAGCTGGAGGAGTTGTCTGAGCACATCAACCATCAACATAGGGTAAACATTTCAGTAGTGTTAATACAGACATTTACATTTACACTGGGTGTGTGTGATCTCGAGGGTACCACATGTGCTGTAATGTACAGGGTCACGATAGGCTAATAGGTGGACAGCGACATGATACATACTCAATGAGCAGGATGTATAATACAATATGCATGCAGGGAATATTTTCCTAGTACTTGGATGATTGTGCTCTGCATTAAATTGCTCTCTTGTGTAATTTCAAGTTAAAGTAATTTTAGTCCACTCAAATGAAAATATGTGGAGTATTTTTGTATCAGGCAAACTTAACCTAAAATGTAACTGATCAGCTATAAACACGTGTACATGGATGAGATGGTCACAGAATAACTGGAGAGCATGCTGCAATTAGCCAATTCATTTGTCTTGGTTTGATACAAATCTGAAAGGCCCATCAACACAGTATTAAGTCATACAGGGCGACATGGTAGAAAAAGTGTAAACCATACGTGTGCTGAGGGAGAAACTAGAGTAAAAAGTGACAGAAAAATGGTAGAAAACTGAGTCCCAAATATTGCAATAGCTACAGCAGGTGAGTTTTTCAGACGAAAACTGTAGATCGCCCCGCCCCTGCCCCCCCTATTATTAGTTACTTCATACAGTCACGCAGAAGAATACAGTACAGCAGGCCGGTTCTTTTTCTTTGAACCTGCAAGGATATGGTTGGTACAAAGTATTCCACTCTCGATCATGTTGCAACTCAACTATCATGATCACTTTGGTACTTAGGTATACATGCAATCGTTCACCAGCTACATTTAGAACAAATAGTAGTAACACAACGATTACATTCTTTGACATTAGCCATCCAATTGACAAAACATTTTGCTTAAGTTTTATAAGGTAATGTTATGTGAACAAATTAACAGCGAATTGTTTCTAACCTTGGTTTTCAGGCATCCCAGAATGCTCAGCGGGACTCGCAGGAACTTTTTCAGTACCTTTTCTTTAAGGGACGTAACCCTGAGGATGAGTGTTGTACCGTAGACGCTGTGATCTACCAGCTCAGAGCCAACGGCGTGTTTGTTCTCGCACCGAGGTTAGTGATGCTTTGTTAACCTGATCCTGTTGGTGTGTGTTGTAACTTATGGACAGATGTTGTTTGTTGTTAAGTTAACTGTTTTATGAAAGGTCACATGCCTGTTGACAGGTGTCAGTTTATTAAGTTAAGTTTGTTGACATGTGTTGTTTTGTTGACAGGTATTGCAATGGAAGGTGCTGTGTTTTGTTGACAGCTATTTGTTTACAGATGTCATGCTTGTTGAAAAATGTAAAATTTATTGGCAGGTGTTGTGTTTCTTAACAGGTATGGAATAAAGGGTCCCGTATACCTGAAGAACAAGGAAGGCCAGGTGGTCTATGTCCAGTCTGATGGTCAGTTAGAATGGTCAGGAGGCAGCATCATCAAGACTGACCACACCATATCAGTCCAAAGCATGTTTGGTACCCAGAGCTACAGACTGCTAGACCACATCACAGTAAGTAGACAGGTGACAGTAGGTCTGTATCTAGACCATATCACAGTAAGTAGACAGATGCCAGTAGGTATGTATCATATTCGCTATAGACCACATCACAGTAAGTAGACAGGTGAGAGTATGTTTGTATCTAGACCACATCACATTAAGTAGACAGGTGACAGTAGGTCTGTATCAAGTTCGCTATAGACCCCATCACAGTTAGTAGACAGGTGACAGGAGGTCTGTATCAAGTTACATCACAGTAAATAGACAGGTGACAGTAGGTCTGTATCAAGATCGCTATAGACCCCATCACAGTAAGTAGACAGGTGACAGTAGGTCTGTATCTAGACCACATCACAGTAAGTAGACAGATGTCAGTAGGTCTGTATAAAGTTCGCTATAGAATACATCACAGTAAGTAGACAGGTGACAGTATGTTTGTATCTAGACCACATCACATTAAGTAGACAGGTGACAGTAGGTCTGTATCAAGTTACATCACAGTTAGTAGACAGGTGACAGTAGTTCTGTATATAGACCACATCACAGTAAGTACACAGGTGTCAGTAGGTCTGTATCTAGTTACATCACAGTAAGTAGATAGGTGAGAGTATGTTTGTATCTAGACCACATCTCATTAAGTAGACAGGTGACAGTATGTCTGGATCTAGACCACATCACAGTATTTAGACAGGTGACAGTAGGTATGTATCAAGTTACATCACAGTACGTAGACAGGTGACAGTATGTCTGGATCTAGACCACATCACAGTAAGTAACAGGTGACAGTAGGTCTGTATCATAAAGTTCGCTATAGAATACATCACAGTAAGTAGATAGGTGACAGTATGTTTGTATCCAGACCACATCACATTAAGTAGACAGGTTACAGTAGGTCTGTATCAAGATCGCTGTAGACCACATCACAGTAAGTACACAGGTGTCAGTAGGTCTGTATCTATACCACATCACAGTAAGTAACAGGTGTCAGTAGGTCTGTATCTATACCACATCACAGTAAGTAACAGGGGACAGTAGGTCTGTATCTAGACAACATCACATTAAGTAGACAGGTGACAGTATTGCTGTATCTAGACCACATCACCGTAAGTAGACAGGTGTCAGTAGGTCTGTATAAAGTTACATCACAGTAAGTGGACAGGTGACAGTAGGTCTGTATCTAGACCACATCACAGTAAGTAGACAGGTGACAGTAGTTCTGTATCTAGACCACATCACAGTACGTAACAGGTGACAGTAGGTCTGTATCTAGACCACATCACAGTAAGTAGACAGGTGTCAGTAGGTCTGTATCTAGACCACATCACAGTAAGTAACAGGTGACAGTAGGTCTGTATCAATTTACATCACAGTAAGTAGACAGGTGTCATTAGGTCTGTATCAAGTTACATCACAGTAAGTTGACAGGTGACAGTAGGTCTGTATCAAGTTACATCACAGTAAGTAGACAGGTGACAGTCGGTCTGTATCAAGTTACATCACAGTAAGTAACAGGTGTCAGTAGGTCTGTATCTAGTTACATCACAGTAAGTAACAGGTGACAGTAGGTCTGTATCTAGACCACATCACAGTAAGTAGACATGTGTCAGTAGGTCTGTATCAAGTTCGCTATAGACCACATTACAGTAAGTAGACAGGTGACAGTAGGTCTGTATCAATTTACATCACAGTAAGTAGACAGGTGTCATTAAGTCTGTATCAAGTTACATCACAGTAAGTAGACAGGTGACAGTAGGTCTGTATCTAGTTACATCACCGTAAGTAGACAGGTGACAGTAGGTCTGTATCTAGACCACATCATAGTAAGTAGACAGGGGTCAGTAGGTCTCTATCTAGACCACATCACAGTAAGTAGACAGGGGTCAGTAGGTCTGTACCTAGACCACATCACAGTAAGTAACAGGTGACAGTAGGTCTGTATCAATTTACATCACAGTAAGTAGACAGGTGTCATTAAGTCTGTATCAAGCTACATCACAGTAAGTAGCCAGGTGACAGTAGGTCTGTATCAAGTTCGCTATAGCCCACATCACAGTAAGTAGACAGGTGACAGTAGGTCTGTATCTAGACCACATCGCAGTAAGTAGACAGGTGACAGTAGGTCTGTATCTAGACCACATCATACTAAGTAGACAGTTGTCAGTAGGTCTCTATCTAGACCACATCACAGTAAGTAGACAGGGGTCAGTAGGTCTGTACCTAGACCACATCACAGTAAGTAACAGGTGACAGTAGGTCTGTATCTAGACCACATCGCAGTAAGTAGACAGGTGACAGTAGGTCTGTATCAATTTACATCACAGTAAGTAGACAGGTGTCATTAAGTCTGTATCAAGCTACATCACAGTAAGTAGCCAGGTGACAGTAGGTCTGTATCAAGTTCGCTATAGCCCACATCACAGTAAGTAGACAGGTGACAGTAGGGCTGTATCTAGTTACATCACAGTAAGTAGACAGGTGACAGTAGGGCTGTATCTAGTTACATCACAGTAAGTAGACAGGTGACAGGAGGTCTGTATCAAGTTACATCACAGTAAGTAGCCAGGTGACAGTAGGTCTGTATCAAGTTCGCTATAGACCACATTACAGTAAGTTGACAGGTGACAGTAGGTCTGTATCAAGTTACATCACAGTAAGTTGACAGGTGTCAGTAGGTCTGTATCAAGTTACATCACAGTAAGTTGACAGGTGACAGTAGGTCTGTATCAAGTTACCTCACAGTAAGTAGACAGGTGACAGTAGGGCTGTATCTAGTTACATCACAGTAAGTAGACAGGTGACAGTAGGTCTGTATCAAGTTCGCTATAGACTATTAAAAGTAGGTAAATGATGGAGCGTCAACACCAAGGATTCCGTAAATGTAAGTTTTAGTGGTTTACATGTTTCGGATGGCAAGGCCAGCTGTCATCAGTGCCTAGTCAACCGAAACATGTTAACTAATGAAACTTACATTTACGGAATCCCTGGTGTTGACACTCCATCACTTACCTACTTGTAGTTACCTCCCTTTGGTGGAACTCTACTAGAACACTTCTGTCCCACCTCGGATCCCTACACCAGTACATCGACCGACCATTACCCACAGGACATTGGATCACCTAGCTCAATGGTTTTAAAATGCTAACTCAGACTTCATGATATTTGTGCTTCAGGTGAGGATAACTCTAAACAACTCGTGGGCACACTCCTCTGGCGTGCGACTCGAGTTGGTGGACGGCCAACCACACCTGTCTGGGTCATCAGGTGGAGACAATCTGACCAAACAACAGAAGGCAGCTATCATCAAGGTCAGTTACATAAAGACATTTAAAATATCCTCAGTACCCCCAATATAACCTGTATGATGTGAATCACTGATAACGTTAGGTATTGTGTTACTGGTATGAGTGTCACACAAATCGCTGTCACTAAAACAGATCTTTTAACAGGGTGTTCAAGTTGTCAGATTTAGAATTCATTGACATAGTATCCATAAAGATATTCATACACCATATTTCTTTTGGTTTTCAGGAAGTTTCTGAAGCAGCAGAAGAGAAAAAAGGTCAAAGGTCAAGTCATGATCTTGGCGTAAACTTTGAGGAACTGAAGAAGGAGTATGGACAGTCTTCTAGTGACCACAACATGTACAACTTATTTCAGTCCTTCAAAGAAACGGCTCTCAAATGTTGAGGAGGGTTTGACAATGGTCGTGACATAACACACACAGGTGTGCTATAATGCAGCTTTTGATGATCCAGGCACATACATTCCCCCTAAGTAACTGGAATACTGGGACAGTTTTGTATCGAAGAACGTGAAGCGATTCATGGTCTCAAATTATTGGGGGCTGGACCAACAAGGTTTGCCCGTATGTCACAACACTGTCCTCCACAACCTGCGTGTGTTATATTTCTCATATTTCTGTGATCATTTGTACTGTTTAAACAGTGATATTGATACATGACTGCATAATCAAAATGAAACGTGTCTGAACTGAATATGATGGTACCAATGTCCGGAGTGCTTATTACCCAATGGGACCTTCCTGAAGAACTCCAAGAGTTTAAAGTTTTGTTTATATGGCTGTGCAGTTTTACCTGAATAACTCAGGTGACCTGTTGTGATCACCTTTGCTACATCATATTTTTTTTATCTTCTCCTTAATTAGAAACCCTCAAAGAGGCTTTGGTGAAACTTTGGGGTAATCTTCTGCCTGTGGTAGGGATCAGATTCTACTAATAATAGTTTTACTCAAAAAGTGTCTGGACTCCTGTCAGAGAGTGAAAAATCTTTAAATGACAGTGGATTTTCACCAGCATTCTGTAAAATGATCCTCAAGTGCTAGCAGGTGATCAGAACCTACACTCAAGCAAGGGACTGATCCACCAAGGGGCTGATCCACCAAGGGGCTGATCCACCAGGGGTCTGATTATTGTTGGTAACCATATATGGTCAATGAGTGCAAAATATTCAAATGATATTTTCCTTTGGAAATTTACTGGTAGAATTAGATGTCCAACATTTCATTAAATGATATTAAGATGATGACCCTCAAAACAAATTGCTGGTGGATTTAGACCTAATTTTTGTGATATTATTCTTTGCTTACTAGGCCCCTAATTCGGGGACACATACTTGCCCCATTGGAGTGTTATTCATTGAAGTTGGACCAACTAAACATTCTGTGTGTCATACCTAATTTCACTCAGGTAATTTATGGGCCTCTTGTTAACTTTTATACATGTATTATGTATTATATAGTAAGGAATACAGAATTATGTTAAATACATGTATATGTATTTACTTTGGTACTGCCTATCCGTTATCATGAAAACATTGGTATAATTGTCTGAATGCAAGAATTTGGGCTTGTAAATATTTTCCAAGTAGATACTGTTTTAACATTTCCATCATGCTTTCAGAGTAAATGTAACTGGAAACCAACTATACAAAGTCATGCTGTTTGTTAGTTCTGAAATTGAATGGAATTTTCAGGTTCTGATTTACTTTGCGAATTTACTGTGCTCTTCTGGGAATCGGCTGTAATATTTGAATGGTTGTTAAGATATTTTGATGAATTTTTTATACACTTATTTGTACCAAAAGAATATTGAGTTGACGTGGATTTGTTTTTCCACTTTGATGGAAAACTAGAGAAATTAGGAGCCACAATACTGGAACTGTGTCAACTCATTCACCCCTGAAGACACATGTGAACTCTTCCAGTTCAAAGGTTGAAATAGTTCATTATGAAATTTCAGGGGTGAATGAGTTGAATTGCCCTCTCATTCCAAGACCAAAATAAAAGGGGCAAAACATTACTTGTATTTCAATACCGGTAAGGGCTGTTCCAGAATTAACTGTAGGGGATAGGTTGGAGGCACATTTTTCCGAAACCCCACCACCCATAACATTTCAATAGTAATTTAATATTATAAATGCTAGACAGATCCGATTTAACCCATCACCCATATTATAAATGCTAGACAGATCCGATTTAACCCATCACCCATATTATGATAATACATGTACAGGTGCCCCCCACCTCGCCATACCATTAACTACAGAATAGCTCTTATTTGTAGTGGAAGCGAGACTCAGGAAAAAGCTTTTCCGCCGATGGCGTCAACATTAAGTTTTTGCGTTTAGGTTAGTTTCACCGAGTGTATAAGTGCTAGACCAACCAAACTTGGACCATAGATGCATCTTAGGTAGTACATCGCAACCCATACATGAAATGCTTGATGCAGCCTACCTTTCATGGTCCATTAATTTATTCAGCATCTCCATCAACATTAAGTTTTTGCTTTTAAGTTAGTTTCCCTGATATGTGCATTGATGGTCAAAGCGGGGCACAGGCGAGACATATCAATCCGAATGGCTTGTTTTTATAAAAATTGTATTGGGGTTTTCATGAATTTATGCTGTAAGCATTGTACCAGTGACTTATGTTTTTACAGAACTTCAGTACCTAACGAGTGTTATATTTTTGTTACAATTTTATACAATGAATTTACCCTTCATCAGGGAATACTCTATATACCGGGAAATTTTTGCTGCAGTTTTAATTTTTCGCCAATGAGGGTGAATTCATAATAACAGCGAATATAAATACACATCATGCCATATGTAGTAATTACATGTGACTGGCGTAAATAACACTGGGCAAACAGGGATTTTAATCGGAAAAGGGCAAATATTAGACTGGACGGTATATATACAGAAATTGATGTGTGGATAAAAATTGGATTTCTGATTCAACATGCTGTTATTAATAATGATGTACCTGATAATCATCAGGTTGACAATCACAACCATAAGAATTGCAGCTGTTTTTGTCGATTTTCATATATTTTTAATTTGTATATAACAATTTATACTATTTATAAGGATTAATCTGCTCAGTAAATGTGTAAATACAGTGCTATAAGCGGGAATCGTGTTAATTGGTTGTTATGTGCTTGTACTGACACAGTACATCTGTCAACAGAAAAGTGATTGAACAAATAAATGGATTGAGAAATTTGTATTTATATATGTGTTAAGAGCTGTTCTATCCAAGGGAATGTTGGATAATTAAAAAGAATTGTACGACATGAAACTGTGTGTTTGTATTAAAATGAATTTCATATTGATTAGCTAACTTAACCCAAGGAGTCTATCTATCCCATGGTGTATCATCTACCCATCAATTGTCATCTTTTTCTTCAGAATCATGGGCATTGCAAGTAGCTCCTTGGGATTAAGTCCAACAAAGTTTGCCAAAAAAAAAGAAGGATGACCATGAACTACTTTCAACTGAATGAAGATATTTGCCAGTACTTTTTTGACATGAAATGCGACAAAATGTGTTGACCACAATACATTTCTTTCTAAAGAGCCGATAGGCCCAAGTCATGAAATGTACCCAGTAGCTTGCTGGCATAAATTGCACCTTGACTGATATACAAGGTCTTCGGGTCAGATTGTTATATTTGTATTTCATGTAAACACACAACTGACCTATGATGAAAAATAAAAATTGCCTCCATACATGTATTTGGTCGGTAGCTTGCTGGCATGGAATGCTATGAATGATACATATATTTATGTGCAAGTGGCATAGATGACCTTTGCCACTATTCAAGGTCACAGGAGTCAAATGTGTTATAGTAATTAACTTATGAATAACTGAAAGTTCCTTATAAGCGTCAGCTGTAGGGAATTTCCCTTTAGCTCAGCGCTAGAGTATCGGGCTGGAGAGCCAAGGGTCGCAGGTTCGAGTCCAAGCGACAGCACTATCTTATTCACTATTCCTAGTCCTACTACATAACAAAGAGGGATATATGGCTAGTAGCATGCTGGATGCTCAAAGTGAATGACCTTGACCCACTTTCATGGTCATGAGTCATAAAAGATAAATCTGAAGAATTATTTTAAATAGAGATTGACAATGTTTTTAATTTCCATGCTGGTATGAATGTAAATCAGTTAAATCCATATAGCGGGCTTCATGTTTAATATGGATGTAACCGATTTGCGTTCATACCGGTATGAAAATTTAAAAAAACGCTGTTCAATCCATATATATACATTTTCACTATAGAACAATTGTTTAACTTTATATATTTGTTCTTAAATTATTTATTTATTTACTGTGTTTTGCATATGCTTCATACGTTAAACTATGGTAACTAAAATTGGTGCCAACAATTAACTGTAGTCATTTGAGCATTTGATGCAGGGGCATTCTCCATGTTATTTGAAGCGATGCGACAAGACTCATTGAGCAAGGTTAATCTATGACGTCACAAGTAAACCACGGGTTACGTCACGAGAGTTTTTGCTTTCATACTCAAAATGAAATGCTTTTCTGCTGGTTATGTTCATATAGTGGGTTTCAGCGCAAATGTAAATATAGATTCATAAGGATCAGAGAGACAATTATTTCCTAGTAGCTTGTTGGAACTAGAAATTGAAAACATCTCTGAAGTCCTGTTTGACCCTGTGAATGAAAACACAAATAAAATACAGAACAATGAATATATTGTGTTAACCCTCTTTATTCAAATAGTAACCCATAATAATTTCTGTTGAACAGGCAATATACACCAAAAAAAGGAAAATATACCAAAACATGATATTAACACCAGTTCAGTCTGGTTACCAGAACAACTAGCATTATACTAAACCAGTAAACTTTTAAACAGGAATGTTCCCCTACAGAAGCAATGGCCCTGCATTTAGTTTAAAACAAAAAACTTGGATAATGACAAGTGATGTTTGTAACGGGTCAATGGTTTCAAACATTGAAAATCAATCGACACCAATTTGTTATTGATAGTGACGTTTGTCTGTGTACTTATCTTCTGTCTAGTTAATTCAGTAACAAGTACACATCTCACCATCAGAACGCTAGTATATGTCATTACGGACTACACTAGAAATCCGTAGGAAAGAGCACGGGTGATTGCAGCTATTGTAAGATTATGGGTTTATACATGTATTATGTATCGGGATTCTCAAACTTCCTGTCTATTCCACCTTTCCTATGGATCCACTTAAAATTTTTGGATATTATTATTCAATGAATATCCAACAGAACTTCACAAGTCATATCACATGTTACCTTGCCAATGGAGCCCTTCAACAAATATCCACATTTAATTTTGATGGAATGAAATACTTGGACATTTTGCCAGATATATGTCCGTTGCGAAATGTCTAAAGTCTGGTGTCAGGGCCAGAGGAAACTCAGGCTTATTTTTGCACTGAACCAACAGATCAGACAGCATGGTTTAGCATTAAATTAACAGATAAAGGGCATTTTGGTGAAAAATATCAAAATATTCACCCCCACGTGCGACGTTATTCATCAGAAAAGAAAAATTATTCTCTATTTACATCATTATTCAAGACATCAAACAGGAATTCCACTAGTTGTAGACATAGAGTATTTTACAACAACTTTGATTGAGTTTGATTGTCTTCTTAGCATGGCTCGACTAACACAGTAAAATGAGGACGGCATTGGCTTGTGAAAATCTGTTGAATATTGAATCATCAAAAGTGAATTACATCAGTGGAATAGACTTTGTAGATAAAATTGAAGGATTTCTCTCTAAATATATATATTTTAATATTTGCTCTCCAATAAACTAGGATTTCTTTTCTAATAAAAAAAAAAAATCTTCGGTTAGTAATACATAAAACATTTACATATAATTACCACTCCACTGTTGAAACAGCTACATATTATAATACAGAATCATAAACGTCGATCAAACACTACCTACGGTAAAATTGAATAATCTGAAGATTCTTTTTTATGATTGCTCTTTCTTTACCTCAGTTCAGAGGTCTAACCAACACCATATCAAAGTCAAACATTCCGTAACGAGAATCATCTAACGCGGTTTCATTATAAAACCTCTTCACTGATCACAAAGACAAAAACTCTTCTTAACTTGAGTTGCCGAAAAAAGGCAAAGAAATTTTAGGGCATGGCAACACTGAAATGTGCCATCCTGGTTGAATTTGCTTTCATGACAAAATTTAATGATACGTAAACAATTCTGTGGAAGCATGCACGTCACAAGCAAAATATTGTGTATATTCATGGTATGATCCAAACTTCCTGAATCACAGACTTAAGTGTCTAGACAGGAGGGGTTCAAATGTACCTAAATAAGTTGCTGAAGTGTGGACTGAAGTATCCC
The DNA here is from genome assembly GCF_002113885.1 of Mizuhopecten yessoensis. Classification (NCBI taxonomy): domain Eukaryota; kingdom Metazoa; phylum Mollusca; class Bivalvia; order Pectinida; family Pectinidae; genus Mizuhopecten; species Mizuhopecten yessoensis. Next base: position 82,254 of record NW_018408529.1, read on the forward strand.
GACACTATCTGATGTACATACATAGGTTGCTGAAGTGTGGACTGAAGTATCCCGACACTATCTGATGTACATACAGAGGTTGCTGAAGTGTGGACTGAAGTATCCCGACACTATCTGATGTACATACAGAAGTTGCTGAAGTGTGACTGAAGTATCCTGACACTATCTGATGTACCTAAATAAGTTGCTGAAGTGTGGACTGAAGTATCCCAACACTATCTGATGTACATACATAGGTTGCTGAAGTGTGGACTGAAGTATCCTGACAGTATCTGATGTACATACAGAAGTTGCTGAAGTGTGTACTAGATACCTGTACCGTAATTCCAGTCTACATAATTGCGAGTGTAAACATGTAGAGGTACATATATAATGATCCCGGAGAGTTGCACCTCAGTCACGTTCGAATGGGTGATACACAGAATGTTTCCACAAATGTACAAGAACAGTTGAACAGTTACAACTTCCAAAGCCACAAAATGCACAAACATCCAGCCAGAAAGCGAAAACAAAGTTTTGTGCATTTGTATTGTATACTTAACACCTGACCATCTACACATATATAACACAATAAGTTTATCCCGTTTTTTACCACACATGGTTGAACTTGTGAGTGTTTTCTCCCAAAACACAAAATAGTGCATTGTATGTTTACACATACGGGCGTGACAAATGATCGGGTGTAATCATGCTGGCTAGATGTACATATATACAGACATGACGTAGGATTGGGTGTAACCACGCTTGTAAGATGTACACGTATACAGGTATGACACAGTATGAGGTGAAATTACGCTGGCTAGATGTACATATAACAGGTGTAACACCATATGAGGGAATCATGCTGGCTAGATGTACATATATACAGGTGTGACGAAATATCGAGTGTTATCACGCTGGCTAAATATAACTATAATGGCATGACAGTGTTATCATGCTGGCTAGATGTACATTGACACCAGCGTGACACACCAAGGGTTTTAACCATGCTGGCTAGATGTACATTGACACCAGCGTGACACACCAAGGGTTTTAACCATGCTGGCTAGATGTACATTGACACCAGCGTGACACACCAAGGGTTTTAACCATGCTGGCTAGATGTACATTGACACCAGCGTGACACACCAAGGGTTTTAACCATGCTGGCTAGATGTACATTGACACCAGCGTGACACACCAAGGGTTTTAACCATGCTGGCTAGATGTACATTAACACCAGCGTGACACACCAAGGGTTTTAACCATGCTGGCTAGATGTACATTAACACCAGCGTGACACACCAAGGGTTTTAACCATGCTGGCTAGATGTACATTAACACCAGCGTGACACACCAAGGGTTTTAACCATGCTAGCTAGATGTACATTAACACCAGCGTGACACACCAAGGGTTTTAACCATGCTAGCTAGATGTACATTTACACCAGCGTGACACACCAAGGGGTTTAACCATGCTGGCTAGATGTACATTAACACCAGCGTGACACACCAAGCGTTTTAACCATGCTGGCTAGATCTACATTTACACCAGCGTGCCACACCAAGGGTTTTAGCCATGCTGGCTAGATCTACATTTACACCAGCGTGACACACCAAGGGTTTTAACCATGCTGGCTAGATGTACATTAACACCAATGTGACACACCAAGGGTTTTAACCATGCTGGATAAAATATACACATCCACCTTACTGCAGAAGCTGGTCTCAGTTTCCCAAATATTACAGAAACTTCAAATCAACCAATCCGACGCGACTTGATTTTTATCGGTCAGAACAAAAGTCCACAAATGATAAATGTAGCCAGCCTATGGATAACTATCTGATTTTGGTGATATCAAAATCTGACAAAGGGAAATATTTTTTGGAGACCCAAAGCAGGATAAAACAAAAAAGATGCAGCAGAATCATATAAGCACACATGCTCTGTTGTGATCAAGGCATTTTCCCCAAGAATGATTCATGTCCAATGTAAAGAACCCTTGGACACACTTATTACTTTCTGATAATGTATTTAAAAGGTGTCAGTGACTGTCAAACCTTACAAAAACCGGGGACAAACAAGACGAGAAAGAATCCTGGTACCATTCACCCAGGTGTTACTAACGAAAGGNTTGACACACCAAGGGTTTTAACCATGCTGGCTAGATGTACATTAACACCAGCTTGACACACCAAGGGTTTTAACCATGCTGGCTAGATGTACATTGACACCAGCGTGACACACCAAGGGTTTTAACCATGCTAGATAAAATATACACATCCACCTTACTGCAGAAGCTGGTCTCAGTTTCCCAAATATTACAGAAACTTCAAATCAACCAATCCGACACGACTTGATTTTTATCGGTCAGAACAGAAGGCCACAAATGATAACAGTGTAGCCAGCCTATGGATAACTATCTGATTTTGGTGATATCAAAATCTGACAAAGGGAAATATTTTTTGGAGACCCAAAGCAGGATAAAACAAAAAAGAAGCAGCAGAATCATATAAGCACACATGCTCTGTTGTGATCAAGGCATTTTCCCCAAGAACGTTTCGTGTTCAATGTAAAGAACCCTCGGACACACTTATTACTTTCTGATAATGTATTTAAAAGGTGTCAGTGACTGCCAAACCTTACAAAAACCGGGGACAAACAAGATGAGAAAGAATCCTGGTACCATTCACCCAGGTGTTACTAACGAAAGGATAGGGATTAAAAAGAACTACTAACCATGAAAGATTCATATGTTTAGTACGGACCTACTGATACAATTACTGCCTTCAATTTTTGGAAGTGTAATTTCCAAGTTGACGCAGAAGATTGCAAAATTGTGCAGTGTTTCTGGTTTGCTCTTGTTTTAACAAGCTTGCAGATTCAGCTTACCACAAAATCGTTGAAATAACACCTAAGAATAGAATTGATATTTTCAAGAATCATCATTTCTACAGTTTGTACAATTCATCTGTTTAATGATGTAAGACCCTCATAAAGACCATTAATCTTTCATCTAGACCCTCTTACAGACTGTACTATTCATCTTGTCATGTGGAATGAAATGTTTGTTCACTTTTAAAAGAAACATTTCGGGAGGTGAAGCCTGAAAGGCCTGTTAATGTTAGTACAAGTCTATGAAATCTTTGCTGAGACTTGTCAGGCAATATCCTTTAACCACTGAACTTTGGTGAGAGTCCTACAGACTGTACCACTGATCTGGTCAGGGGTGTTAGCCTCTTCTTCAGACCGTACCACTGATCTGGACAGGGGTGTTAGCCTCTTCTACAGACCGTACCACTGATCTGGTCAGGGGTGTTAGCCTCTTCTTCAGACCGTACCACTGATCTGGTCAGAGGTGTTAGCCTCTTCTTCAGACTGTACCACTGATCTGGTCAGGGGTGTTGGCCCCTTCTACAGAATGTACCACTTATCTGGTCAGGGGTGATAGCCTCTTCTACAGACTATACCACTCCTATGGTCATGATTGTCGGCCTGTCCTACATACAGACTGTGCCATTCATCTGGTCAGGGTTGTGTAAGGCACAAGATAATAAACTTAGGTAAAGAGAATTTTGAATAATCTTCTTGGATGGTTCTCTGTCGGAACTTAGGAATTAGTATTAACTTAGGGGGGAATCAGTATAGCTTGATGTTGACTTTACAGATCATTTATGTATCGTTACATTACAGCATACAGTTGACCATCAGTATATACACTAAACACACAGTTTCACATCAAAACAGGTTGGGCATAAGCAACAAAATATCCTTTCTACTAGAAAAAAAATCTTCAGTCGAAATGTTGAACAGAAAAAATCAACATTTGTGAGAAACTCAAAAGTTTACTCACATCATTTGGATACATGTTAAGAATATATTTACAATACATAAATATTCTTTCAGAACATCAGCACTCAGTTCAAATAATCAACAACTTTAAACACATTACATGATATATTTCTACGATGATAAACAAAACACAATTATACACCAAGATATTTTAACTATCAGAGATTTTAAAAATGAAGGAAACAAAATTAATAGATTCACCCTCGGTCTGTGTGACATGTGTACATATCTATTTAACGAGTACGCATTTCATAAATAAATAACATATGGAATAATTTTCTACAAACTAATGTCAGGCATTTCCTAGATATTTCGTGAAATTCCTTCGCGCCTAATTTTGGAAAAATTGGTGACATTATGGAGTGTATCAGGACAACTTTTCTCATTTTTTCTCCATTTTTGTTTGTTTGTTACAAAATGTAGGAATTCTTATAGTTCTTTTTATTTTACAACCGGAAAAAAAGAAAATAAAAAATATGTATTCTGCTATCAAAAGGCTCTTTAAGGTACTAAAACAAAAAGAAGTTATAATATGAAAAGGAAACTGCTGTGCTATTATTGGACATCTTTTCTGTTGTTAGGACTTTTTTTTCAGGTCAGATGGTCAAACTTCTGACAGAGTCTTAGAAATGAAAACAAGTATTACTTGCCGAAAAATAGTAAATAAACTGTATGGAAAAAACAAACACTTAACTTTCTTCCCGTTTTTTGCAGTTTTGTTACCCTTCAAACATGAAAAGCATTTCTAAAGACTGCAATAGAACGGTATACTCTGTTAAAAAGCATCTTGAAAATAACACCATTACACAGGTCCATGTTAATTGTCGCAGGTTGTTCCCAGTGAATATTGAGAAAATAAAACATAAAGATGAGCTGTATACACCAACCACCTGACAAAGAAAAAACCCATAACTGATCATACATATATGAAAGACAATTGATTCAATGATCGAATGTTCTTAACATCCTAAAATATTTACAGTTTGTCACTGATGCTAGCAGCGCTTGTTTGTGTCGCCATTCTGTGACGGACACCTGAGATGGTCTGTGTCCTCTCCCTGTGACACTAGATACGATTCACTTGTAGTTTAATGGGGAGAGGCCCTGCCTCCTGGTCCTGTGGGAAACTCAGCTTGATGCCCATGGCCTCCAGCTCTTTCAAGTACTCCAGATCTCCATTGATACTCAATTTCTGTAGGGACAAAGAGGTCAGAGGTCACATAAGAGTTTGTAGGTCATTACTAACAAGCATCATACTTATCAACAACAGATCACTATTTAACTTGTTTTTTATTCTTGTAATTTTTCACAAGTTTTAAACAATACAAAATACTTTCTTTTAAATAGATGTTCACACACATTTATATCTACATCAGGAAGTAGCACATACATCTGAATTTATCTAGTGTCAATTCATTACGAATGCATACATTTGCCAGGTATATTGTTACAGTACAGGTAAAATGATAGAGAAAATGAGAGAAATTGCACAAGGTGGTCACAAACATACCAGGTAAGTGTCTTATTTTGCGAGCTTTCGAAAAACATCTGATTCCTTTGTTAAGCAAAGAGTGCAAAATAAGGATGGAAATAAGGATGTATTTGACGTATGATTGGAAAAAATTGAGACAAAATATGTTTTTTCTGTTTCTTACATTCATATGTAATTATTTAAATAATGTAACAACAGCACATAACTGACAGTAAAATAAAGCATGATAAAAAATATGTGTTTACTGTGGGAGGTTTTCCACATGTTGCTATGGTAAGTATACTCACTTGACTTTCGGCCTTGACCCTGTGGTCAGGCGCAGTGACTGTGGCAGCTAAACACAGCCAGATCATCATGACCGCACAGGAGAGAAGCAGCAGGCTGAGGAAGAGGCGGGGAAGACCTGTCTTTCGTGACACACATGTCAGCCAGTCACCTGAGCGCTGAGACTCGGGGTCACGCAGGTCAAGTTCAGGCTCACTACGCAGGGGATGCATCTGGGAGCTCCGCAGCATAGGTGTGGCTGACCTGTCCAGGGGCTGCATGTTGGTTTCCAGATAGTTAGCGGTGTTGTACTCTGTAAGGCAATAAAAGGCTGTTTACCCAGAGTTTGCCTTCCATAGATTGTCTACCCAAATGATGTCTAATATATTAAGGAGTGTTTACCAAAGTTTGCCTATCATACAAAATCTTACCAAAGTTAGTCTATTTATGTATGTCAAGCTAAAGTTTGTCTACCAAAGTTTGTGTACCCAAAGATCTACCCAAGGTTGTCCACTGGCAGATTGTCTACCCAAAGTTCCCTCATTATGAAGGATTGCCAAATAAAACTTGTCTACCATTGTTACTTTGACTACACAAGCAAATTCATGGAATTTATATCTCCTGCTTTTATGTATTATAGATAAAGTCTACTGTAACCTTATCATTTATGCATAAATATGCACAGATCACATTCAAAGATATTCTACAAAAATATTTTCTATCCAAAGCTGTTCTATCAAAGAGTATCTAGTCAAACTTTGTCTACCCCAAGGTTGTTTCCAATGTTTGTCTGCCTAAAATTTGTCTCTCAAGGTTGTCTACATTCATATATTTAAGTTTATCTACAAACGATTGTCTATCGTAAGTCTGTTTTTCGAAACAATTTCAACACAAATTTTGAAAACCAAACATTGTCTACCCAAAATATGTCTAACGCTTCACAGTGAAGGTTGTTTACAATAGGTTTTCTACCCGAAGGTCCATCAAAGATATCTACAATAGGGTTTCTACCCGAAGGTCCACCAAAGATATCTAGAATAGGGTTTATACCCGAAGGTCCACCAAAGATATCTACAATAGGGTTTCTACCCGAAAGTCCACCAAAGATATCTACAAAAGGTCTTCTACCCGAAGGTCCACCAAAGATATCTACAATAGGGTTTCTACTCGAAGGTCCACCAAAGATATCTACAAAAGGTCTTCTACCCGAAGGTCCACCAAAGATATCTATAAAAGGTCTTCTACCTGAAGGTCCACCAAAGATATCTACCAAAGGTCTTCTACCCGAAGGTCCACCAAAGATATCTACAAAAGGTCTTCTACCCAAAGACAGTCTACTAATTACATAAAGTTGTCCAACCAAATTTTGTGTGCCAAAAGGCGATCTTTCATACTTTTTTCTACTAAATGTTTGTCTACCTAGAGAATATCAACCAAAAGTTTGTCCTAACAAAAGATATCTTCACAGAGGTTGTTTGCCCAAAGATTGCCTTTCACAACTTGTCTCCCCAAAAGTTAACCGCCCGAAATTATATTATCAAAGGTAGTCTGCCGAAGATTGTCTATCAAATTTGTCACCCGAAAGTTTTCATCAAAGGCATTTATGTGAATTGTACTTTAATACGATTCTAGAAATGTGCGATATTTATTCCACTGACCGTCATCTAGTTCATCTCCCTCCAAGTCGGCGTAGACCTGGGGCTCGGAACGCACCACTATCACCTTCCCATTGTCCGACTGCATGTAGAATGACCAGCTGATGGACATGCCGCTGTACACCTTGTCTATCATATTGCTGTATAGACTGTGTACATACATCAGCGGGTACAGCACATGGATGTTGGGGTCTTCATTCTGAGCCTGAAACAGGTATTAAACATTATCAGATTTTACCTGTGGTAATATGTTTCAGGAAGATACTGTATCGCTTACATAAAGGTTAAGAATAAGAAGGATCAAGGACTTCCGAGAGAAAAGTGGTTCACAGATCCTTCTAAAATTATTGCATCCTGTGGGTTGGAATTAACCTTTATTAAATTATATCAAAAGAAAAGGTGATCTACAACATTTCGTGCACATTACCTTTTTTGGAATGCAAAGAGTTAGGAACAACATGGACAACTTCAGCACAAATTAGTGACTCTGACATCACTTCTATTGATGCCACACTGGATTTTGTTATCTTTCTGGGTTTCGCATCATCACTATAGCTTTGGTCATATGGAGACGATGTCCACACAACATAGGGCCACTCATATGACAGTGTCAACAGGGTAAGAAAAGAAGAATCATTCCCATACTGTGGGTTGAAAGGGGGAGGGATATAAGTGTCTTTAATTAGTTGCCAAACACTCAGAAAGCATCATGTTTGCCAACTTTGGAATCTTTCTCTTAGGGTTGATTTCTCCTTACTTCATTCCCAATGGGATGAATGATCACATTTATCTCTTACATGCTGCAATAAATACTACATTCACTCTCCTCCTATGAAGTTACTAAATCACAACGGCATTCATAGCAGTATGAAAAGCATTTATAGGGACTTAATAGCGTTATTGCGACGTCATCAATGTAACAGTGATAACTGGTCATAAACTGGTATCTGTCAGGAACTGTTCTTTTTATTGAATAAAAATTCACAATAAAACATCTTTGTTTCGATACGAATGCCACTTGTTTATGATAATGATAGTGATCATGATGAATTGCTTCACCGAATTGTTTATTTATATATATACCAGCCTTCTATATTCGGCAAGTTAAATGTTGTTACCGGCTTACACCACAGATTGCATTCTCTTTGCGTATAATGTAGGGGATGCAGCAAAAAAGCAAACAAAGGCAGTTAAAGATATTTTGTTTCATTTTCATGTCTGTATTGTATGCAGTGGCTTGTCGACCAGTGTAGCACTAGTCACAGACAATATGTCCGTTTAGTACATACCATTTCCTGCTGTCTCCTGGCCTGGGGTATCTGGCTCTTACAGCCCAGCGAGCATGCATCACATTCCTCCGTCTTGTTGTAGGCTTCTTCGCATGCTAAAGACAGAAAATGTTTACGATGTTTTATCACAACACACACTTATAACCTAACCAGTAATTTATTACAACTTTCTAATCATATCTCATCAACTTCTGTACTTCAAGCATTTCCCCTATCAGCCTGAATAGAAATACGGCACAGGTTTCCAATCTTCGGAGATGTATGTAAGAATTTTGTTTGTCTCGCCAAATCTGAAAAGTGTCTCATTTGGCGACTTGGCGATCGTTCATGCGAGTGCTGGCCGATGTAAGAACCCTGCTTTGTTGTAAATCACTGAATCATCTTTTCACCAACATTTTGGACTGTAAAACAGTAAATTGGCTAATTCACAGCACAAGGTCAAACATGTTTAGCATACCACAATTACTGTTGGTAAGGTGTTCTGGTAGCGCAAATTTATTATACACAATCTGTAAGTAGGACTTCGCAGTATTTGAGGAGAGTAAACTATATGTAAAAAAAAAATCAATGAAATGCTTAAAATTAAGTTCACCTTAATTTCTCTTTGTCTGACGAGATTTTATCTCAATGAACTTACATGATATACAGCCTTTCTGAGTGAGATTGAAGCTACATTCATGGTCATAAATAAGTTCCATTATGGAGAAAAATCGACATCCTCTTCTGCAGCTATCCATAAGATAACTCTGAAACAAAAAGCAATATAATATTATGTAAATAGAGGCAAGAAAATCAAAATTAAGGTATGTCCAAATAATTTCAGTAACTCAACACTGTGGAAATCTTTCAGAATCACTCTAGTAGGTATGTATAATTTTTTGTTTGAAATGTGAGTAACTGGACCAAGGAGGTAGATTAGAGTAAGCTTGTCTTCAAAAAATGTCATCACATCCATATATATAGGCATATAAATGACCTTGATGTTCCGGTTTATGTCGACCTGTACAAATTGGGTCACACAACCTGTAAATACTGGGTTACACGACCCATACATACTTGATCCCACATCTTTAGATGTCCATACTGGGTCACATAACCTTTACACTGTGTCACACAAGCTGTACAAGCTGGGTCATATGCCTTCAAACAACTGTGCCACACAGCCTATAAATACTGGGTTATGACCTGTACATACTGTGTTACATACTGTGTTACATACTGTGTTACATACTGTGTTACATACTGGGTCCCATACTGTGTTACATATTGTGTTACATACTGTGTCCCATACTCTGTACATCCTGTGTTACACGACATGTGTGACTTGGTCACATGGCCTGTACATATACTCTTGTCATGTAACCTGTATGTACTGTGTCAGTTTGAGTCAGGGCGAGCTCATTTATAAATGATGTAAGATCATCAGTATTGTGTTCATGTGCTAGTCCCAATAAATCACTGTAATATCAGGAATGTACAATGATAAGCCTTGATTAATATATAATCAGCTGACAGTTCACTATTCACAGGATAGTGAAGAAAGACTCAAAATAATACAATAATTGGTTCTACATTTTCTTTAGCCACACTATAGTACTGGTGTTATTCTTCTCATGGTTTGCTGCCTTTATTTTAGTTTGTATATCAAGCCAAGTTTATCTGTATACAGTGTTTAAACAAACAAAAACAATAGATCATCATAAGTGTCTTTGAAGTTGTGGGACTTAGCTGATGGATATCATTCAGATCACTTATGACGATTACTTGGTTAGAGTATCCATCTAGGGTTTCAAGAATACATCTCTGGGTCGATCTGGCCAGTCTTATGTTATTTTTCATCTCCCATTATTAAAGTGCATGTGATCATGAATTGACCTATATATAGCTACCCTTGTTTCAATTACATCAGCTGTGTACATGCACATGGCAAAAAAAAACATTCAAACCGGCTGATTTGGAAATATAGACTTGTCTTAGAGGAGAAAATTTAGGAATGGGAGCTAGGTTTGTGTAAGGTATTGGCCTGTGGACTACCGATGATCGCTTAACTGGTTAGAACATCATTCTTCATTTCTGTAGCCTGGGTTTGAGTACCAGTTTGGTCATGTCATTTATGATGCATTTTTCCTCCCTGGTATGGTATAGAATTATAATACTGAGTAAGTACAATCAGAGGGGTATTCGTGTTGGAGAAGGGTGTTTATAAAACTGTGTGTTGGTGAAGGTTTATGTTATGTTCTTTGGGAATAGACCATTTGCATCACCTCCATTGTTTATAGTTTGGTGTATCTATAAAAGCCCATAGAAAATTTCAACCTCATCTGTCACAGGGATTTGTGACAAATGTCTAAAATACACATTTATACTAATATAGGTTATTACACAGCACACACAAACATTATGTGCATGTGTGCTGTCGACCATATCAGTATATATAACAAATCTCTGTGCCTGTCACATATGCATCAAGGAGATCTGTCACTTAAAGGAAGATGATGATGATGATGATGATGATGATGATGATGATGATGATTAATGCTATATAATTTATGTTTTAAATGTCTCACAAATTTCTCACTAATTCAGAAAAAAAATCTCACTATTTTTGACCAAATCTCACTAAAAATAATCACTGATCTCACTAGTTTGCACCGGAAAGTTATGGCATGTATGCTTTTATAACATGTTTTGGTAATGCTTAAGAGCTATTTCCATCTCTCAAATGATTTTCTGGATTTGGATTAATGATCCATTCCTCCAGTTGGGTTGCATTTTGTTGTCTTACTCTTTACAAAAAAAATACCCGAGTTTTAGGTACTGGGTTTGAAACTATAATGCACCGAGCATGAGTACCAAAACATCTAGACAACCACTGGATGTTCCCAATGACTACTGTACAGTAGGCAATGTGTAGTCAATGGCAAACAATGTTAGTGTTGTGTTGTTGTTTTTTTAATATAAAATATATAAATTCCCCATTTCAGACTGTAAATAAATGAGTTACTGCAAACAGTAACACATGAAATATAAAAAATATTTATTCACAAACTCTTTTTAAAAATGCCACATCTTTTTATAGCCCACCTGACCGATATGTACAACTTGTGTGAGTTTCCTGCAGGACATACTGACGTGGACAACTGCGTACCCGAACAGTACTCTCAAGTGCATCTAGTCTCCTACTTAAATTTATGCACGGCAATCTTTGTCACCTTGGCAACATATAAAGACACAGATATGTCCTGCCGGCTGCGAATATATTTCATTTCTCGACCTGCGAACAATACCTGCGCAAGACCATGAACAATCATCATGCATGTTTTGTTTATGCACGACTCACTTCCCATATAATTAACATTGTAGTACCTTTTCATATGTATGAGGAGAATAAGTATTTGAACAAACGTCCACACAAGAAGTGATGTCGTCTAAAACTCCATCGAGCATGCCACCTGATGAGATGTTTATGCAGAAGAAACCTAAAACGAGGAACGAAAGTTCTTTCCACTTCGCCATCTTTGCTACTGCTTTATGTTTTGATCACGTGACGATTCAAGGGGAGATAGTTACAATTTGTAGTTATCTCCCTTTAAACACTTTTTGGTAGAGGTATTTCAATAGGTAATATTAGTATATTAAATATAAAATATACAATGTATGCAACACAACAGGACTAGCACCTGTGTACCTTTTTTGTATGTGACTTTTTTATATTACTAAATATTTTGCATCCAACATAATATTGGATACCGAAAATCCAATTGTGCAAAGAGTATTACACACACATACACACCAGATTAATTGCTTTCTCAATATTTTAAGGGCATACATTTTTTTTAGCAAACATTTTTTTAATTGCGCGGACTTCCCAGGAGATTTTTTTTTTTATATATAACAAATTGCTTGAGCGCATAGTGATATTGCTTTAACGATCAAGCAGCTAAAATATTTATCACGTTGTGTGGTGGTATTTGTTATTGGCAAAGTGTGAAAATGAGAGTACAAGATGACGCATATTGCATCGTCAATAAATTTATATGACTTACGCGGATACACAAATAAATAAATTCAATTCACATTGGAAGTTTTTGTTATTTTGTGAATCTTTGTTATTTTTGTGAATGTAAAATGATTAACGGTCTTTGAGGACACATATTTTAATTCAATAGTCAACAAGAATAAAAAAAAAGTTTAAACATATATTGTACAAATATACAAATGGATTTGACAACAAGTTATTTCAACTAATTAAGTCCTCTCCTCAATACATATAGCAAAAATAATATATATGTTTTTGGGAAGAGGGAGAAAGATAAGGAGGAGAAGGAAAGGGGGGGGGGGGGGGTGATGGAATGGGGGTGTTACCTAGAAAAGAAATCGTGTAAACTGCATTTGAATAAATTATAAATTATATAAATTTCATGACAGGCAGCCTGGTAGAGTTATTTCAAAATGAACAGAATCAATGTAACAAAGAAATCGGGCAAAAAAAAATACATTCAATTTCATCAACATCTATAACAACGTACACACATAAAGAAAAATAAAGAAAAATAATTATCGTTATCAAAACCTATTGCTGGAATTGATGTTACGATGCACATGTCTAAAAATGTTTGCATTGACTTCTACTGAAAGTTGACTATTACCAAATAAAAGTAGTTCTCTATTAAAATCAACATTCAAGGTATCAAATTTTGGAGCAGGATATGCGTCTTTCGTTGTTATGAAGTAAGCACTCACAAAAAATATGAAAGACATTTTCACAGAGATGGCCACAATCACATACTGGACTATCGACAATATTTACTCTATTAAGATCATATTTGTGTGGACTACACTACACTAAGAATAAAAATAAAAATACCTTCTGGAAAGAGATCTTAAAAATATTTTCATAACTTCAAATAAAAGGGAAAAAAAACCAATTATATGACGCGCCAGAACATTTGAGAAACATTTTTATTTACAATAGAAACATAAAAATGAAAGTACTCATGTAATTACAATGCATGGATGAACAAATATATATGTCAATCTCTTAACAGATCTTTTCTCTACATTTGTAGAGAATATAAAATATTATATTATAATGCTTAAGAGTGCTAGTTTTCACAAACTCTATCTTTTTTTTTTAAATATTCCTAAATAAATGGAAACCGTTAAAAAAACTAGATTTGATTAAATGAAATGAGATTTAACTTCTTCTCGTTGATAATTTGGCAATTTACAATTGTACTGTAAAGAGTGGATATTTTATTATAATTTAATTTATTTTTTACGACGTGAATGAAAGTTGTGGGGGATGACTGTACTTGTGAATAAGAAAATGTTGTTTATGTGTAAATTATCATTGTACGTAAACTGAATAAAAATGTTTATAACAGATAATTATGATAAAGTTCCATTTCATGCAGATGGCTATTAGATATAGATTCATGTTTGTAAAAATCTTATATTGAAAATCAGTGATAACTTCGGAGTTCGGAGTGTATACTGAAAACATTCCCGTCTGGACTCAGAGTCCGATAATTGTAAAGACTAAGATTTGTTTCTGTGGTTACTAAACACACAACTATTGATGTCATTGAATGAAACCAATTTCTTAACAAAAACTAAGTTTATTGGGAAAAGAGAATGCCCTTGGAACATCCCCTGGAGTGTTCATTTTAAAAAGTAATTTAAGATTCCCAAATGAAATTATGTTTAAGTCCATTTTCGGGGATTTAATTGATGACTCGTCCCTTTCGTGTTACGTTAACTACCGTAACTTGTGATCTCTCTATAATCCTATTTACACTTAGTGATCCTCTATTCTGCTACATCAGATATCTAAATGATTCCGTTGTCAGTCGTAGATTGGTGGACGCGGTCCACGTCACAGAAATAAGTAGTGTACGTGGCAGTGACAGCCCCTTGGATATTTACGTATGTGACTAATGTACAATATAGGTAGCAATAGCTGTGTGCTTATGTAGCTAGCGATTAAGTTCCATCTGTCAATGCTATCGTTACAGGTGTTCCCGCGGTAGCTTGAGGGGGTCAGTTATTACTGATATAGACACAGATATAATCTCTATTATATATATGATTGTTTAGCAAAGAAACGTTTAAAAAACACAATAAAAGTTAGTATGCTTTTGCTTCAAAATGCCTTTGTTATTGTCAGAAAGCATATATCTGTACCCAATAGCAATGTTAAAACAATGGCTCGTGTCTATAGAAACTGTAGGTATACCCCAAAGATGATCATATATTATCATCATTAAGGGCGGCATTTTTACCGAAAATTGACCTAAACCCCCCAAAACATGTAAAATTACCTTATTTAAGGTCAAAAGATAGCTGTAACCAATTCTCAGGTCCCCGTGTACCCGTTCATCTCCGGCGATCGTCCCTCCAACCTATCAACCAACCTCTCCATGGAGTTCTCTAAAATATTGCACCTTTCATAAAATTTCGAATGACAACATAGACTTAAGGTTTTTACGCTTCGACTACTTATATTCAGTACTACTACAATCCAACTCCTAATTTAAAAAAGAAAAATAACCATATATAAACCACAGCAACGTCAGACTCATTAAAAGGTAACGCATAATGCTAACTCTTCCAGCATTATTTAAAAAAATATATATAACTTACACAAAAGATTAAACAACTAATCTTGATTTAACAATACTATAGTTAGTAATAGTTACTATAGGCAACTATTATTACTACTTTCGAAAACGTGAGAGAAGTTCGGTACTGACAAACACTACATCCTCGATATTCAGGGGTTACGCTCACTTTACTTGAGTGAAAGTGAGCGTAATCCCTCGATATCGAGGATGAATTAACTTGTGACAAAAATACAAATATGTTTAAAAGGGAATATGTGTGTGTGTTTGCAGCCATGAAATATTATACAATGTACGTACCTGACTAGGTCTTGATAATCGTTTGAATATTTAAATAACATTCGTTATGACTTTAAATTTGTATTAAAGACGTAGCCGACATATCACCGGAATTAGATAATACACTTATTTGACTGCTCTTAAATAACATGGAGCGTATTCCATTGCTAAATCTTTGGGAAGATTAGTCATAGACACATGTATATTAATGTATAGATTAGTTTACTAGTCTATCATCCATGCTGTCGTAGCTGAAAGGACCCCTCACATTACCCTCAGAGCAGTATTAGTTTTAGGATATGCTCTTAGGAAAATTCTACTGGCTAATGATTAACCCATACCTTATTTAAAAGAGAATAATACGAGAAAAGAAAAATTACAAAGAAGATGTGTTTTTCCCAAGTGTGTGATCTGAGAAATCTATAAATATTTGCATAAGTGATAAATAACATTTTCTCTTCTAAATAACGGTACTGAAATTTCTTTAGTTCATGTTTTATCTCAGAAAAAGCAGTACTAATTTAGTTGAGGTGTTTTTTTGCAGATTTAATGATTGATATAAAAAAAATCTTCATTTTTTCCACTATATTGATATTGTCACCCTGGTAAAATACTATTCGTTTCCTACCGTCTCGGTTAGGGAGAAATTATCTTTGGCTCATTCGGTAGAGCGTAAGACTAGTTAACCAGAGGTCCCGGGTTCGACTCCTAGCGGAGGCATTGATAAAATGATGACAACTGTTACATTGGCGTCCACTAAGGGACTCGGGAGATATGACAAAAATACTCGGCGATACTTCCAAAGTAATCGCTATGACCCCTGGAAAAATAGGGACGAGTTGTTTCCTAGAGGGGGAGTATGTCACACTGGTAAAATACTATTCGTTTCCTACCGTCTCGGTTAGGGAGAAATTCTCTTTGGCTCATTCGGTAGAGCGTAAGACAAGTTAACCAGAGGTCCCGGGTTCGACTCCTAGCGGAGGTATTGGAATAAATGATGACAATTGTTACATTGGCGTCCACTTAGGGACTCGGGAGATATGACAAAAATACTCGGCGATACTTCCAAAGTAATCGCTATGTCCCCTGGAAAAATAGGGACGAGTTGTTTCCTAAAGGGAGAGTATGTCACACTGGTAAAATACTATTCGTTTCCTACCGTCTCGGTTAGGGAGAAATTCTCTTTGGCTCATTCGGTAGAGCTTAAGACTAGTTATCCAGAGGTCCCGGGTTCGACTCCTAGCGGAGGCATTGCAAAAATGATTAACTCTGTTACAATAAAAAACACATACATATTATCAATATTCACTCGACTAAAAGAAAATACATTTGCTCTATGTAAAACAGCCATAAAAATGGGGAAAATGGGCTCCATATGTGCTCCTTTATATAAGAGAAATGTTTTCTGTTATTTTTCATCTTTTGGGGGATATTGTGCTATTTTCAAACTTGTTACATCATTTTCGTAAAACTGAACATTTGAAAAGTTCACAGCAAAAAAACAACTTGCTATAGATAAAAATGTCAACATGAGTATTATTACACTAAATAAGTAAATCTAATGTTAAAAAAGGAGAAATTTTAGCATCGCAAGCGACATTTTGAAATACTGTTCTGGAAACAACAGAGGTATCTCGTTCTCTGGCTACCCGGGCAGACACTCTCCTATTTTCATTCAAAATCGTTACCATCTTATGACATGTAAAACTGTTAAGAAACTTAATTGTTCTCATAAATTGCGCTAAATAATTGCGCTGTAATTTGCCAATTAAATACGTTTAATTCATTGCTACATTTAAGATTTAAAATGACCAGAACGTATTTTTTTTATCTGTTTAAATTCAACAAAAGCTATAATATCTTCAACTTGAGAATGATTTTAGTCCTGTTGATAGGCCTAGTATTTTTAATGCAAAGACTTTTTGATAAACTGGTAGATTAACCTTGGTTATATTTTTAAGCCAGTAGTTTGACAAATATATGAATTTTCATTATTTTTCATACCAGAAGAGATGAAACGATATCTAATTGAAGAAGAAAAACAGTATTATTTATATTTGATGTCGGCAAATCCTTTCGGAACAAAACCTCAAATCTCGCATGCTAGACTATACGTGGAAATAACGAACACACCCGAGTGTGTCGACCGAATGACGATCGGGCACCTGTCAGTGCCCCGTCCAAGAGCGTGGTGGGATTCTATTGGCTGAAAGTTAGCCAATCGTAGCCTTCCATCTGGCTTGTCACGTGTATAACCGGCATTTTCATTACAACAAGCTCGGCAGTTTGGAGAAGATCTTGCGAAGATGAAAACGTGTTTATGTCTGCTGGCGTTGGTCGGAGTTGTTTACTCCGATCCAACTATTGTGTTTAAAGAAGAGTTTATGGATGGTAAGTACTATTTTTTTTACTGCAGTATTTATTTTGTGCAAAAATGTTTTTTGTCGCGACAAAATTGACCATGTGCGCCAGATCTTGTCAAATGTCAATGTGTTATATTGGTATTTTGAATCAATGTTAATAAGTTATACATATGTCGTCATTAGACCAAAAGCAACTTAGATAATCTGTTTGTAGCAAAATCATTATCGTAAGAAATACAGTATCGCCATAGAGATTAATCGAGTAATAGAGACGAAAGTACAACATATTATGTGCCCCTCCCACTTCCAAGTTCCAGCTCGGGTCGTTTTTTTATATTATATGAACTAGACAATTAGAAAATAAAGTGTAATGACAGTCAATGAATTAAATTATAAAACTGTTATCAGCATGATCAGAGTTTCCTCTGACCCAAATACCAGACTTGCATTTATTGACCGTGTTGTTTTAACATGTTGGGAGTCTAGCTGGAGAGACGTATGAAATGCTCAAATGGGATGAAATAATTAATTACAGTAAGGCCCCAGGTTTGGTCTATTACAGTCTATATATTTCTTAAAACAATGTTAACACTGATCTTAAGACGCGACACTTCATTCGTCTATTGAAATTATTAATGATGCACTTTACAGCATCTACGTTGCGGAATAAAAATGAAGAAAAACTACTATTTTGAGTTTTTAGATTCAGTTGTATTCCAATATTCCGTAAAATGAGAGTGCTTAGTAAAATCATCAGTAGGCCTAACACTATTAGAGTATGAAACTTTATAGTTTTGCAGGAACACTTGGGCATTGGTGTACATTTCCACTAGTGACTAGTATGAAAGTAGATTTTATGTCGGGACTAAGCTACTAGGTTGGATAGTAGTTTTTTTTTTCGAAACTTGCCTTAGGGCTTGTACTTAAGTGAGAAATAATACACCCCTGGCTAGGACAAATGAATGGACTGCCAATGTCATAAGTAAAGACTACAGTGAAATGATTTCCTGTAAATCCTTCAGGCATGATTGATGGTTGATGCTTCAAGGCAGTTATTAGTCCATGGGTATAGAACCAATTTGACCTACTTGGTACAAGATGTTATATGTATGAGGAGAAGGATGATTGTAATTGAGGGACTTGGTCATTTAAGGTGATGCATGGACAGACAGATGGATAACTTCCAAACACAAGAGTGACATGGGCAAGTTTGAACTGAGTGCTGGAGCCTTTTACGGAGATGCTGAAAAAGACAAAGGTGCGTATTCATCAATTTAGGTATTTATTATATCATTATGCAAAACGAAACCGTACAGTCAAGGAATAACTAATAATAAATTCAGCAAAGGTTGTTGTAACTATTGGTAAAATAAATGCAAGATGAATGTACGGGTAAGATTTTTTTTCAAATTTTAGTACTTTATGCATTTTCTTTTACAGGTATCAAGACATCTCAAGATGCACACTTTTATGGATCTTCTGCAAAATTTAATGAACCTTTTGACAATGAAGACAAGACTCTGGTTGTGCAGTTCACAGTAAAACATGAACAGAATATTGATTGTGGAGGAGGATATGTCAAGCTTTTCCCATCCAACCTCGACCAGGCAGACATGAATGGAGACTCTCCATACGCAATCATGTTTGGTATGTATTGTACCGAGTCAAAATCTCCCGTAAAGTTACTGTATGTTGGATATGAAAATAGACAAAGACAATGCTTTCTTAGTTGGTTTTGAAGTATAGAAAATTGACAAATTAACATAATATCCAATTCTGTTGAAAGATAGAGATGAAATAGATTCTCCTTGAAAATAGACAGAAGAGTTCTATGTATTTATTACCCAGGGCAAATCATGTAATAGAAAATAAATCGGGTAAAGAGTAACCTAAACACAATAAACATTGACACTTCTGGGTATTATTTAATATTTTGTACATGTAATTTACTAATTTTCTACATATGTATTCCATATACAAAGGCAACATCTTAAGATGCATTTTACACTACAGTTGTTTGAAAATTGACATGTTCTATTCAATGGGGAGCCTATTCCAAGTCTAACACACACTCTGAAGTGTAACTTTTCTTTTCCCTTTTGATAAAAGATAGCAGTCCATTAACTTGTCAGATTTAAAAGTATTTTTCCTTCAAAGAGATTTTGATTTTTTTTTTCGATTTTCAGGACCTGACATTTGTGGCCCTGGAACCAAGAAAGTGCATGTTATCTTCAACTACAAAGGAAAGAACCATCTGATAAAGAAGGACATCCGATGCAAGGTAATAAGAGCTATCTACTTTGTGGTGCTATGATGAATCGACACATCAATTACAAACATGTTTTCCTGTACGAGGGTCAGAGAGTGGATGTCGATTATCTACTTGCTAGATATTAAAACAATCGTCACACCGATTATTAGCCAATAACTAATTATTGACCGATTAAAGAGAAACTAATGATCAATCATGAAATTGAACCGATTCTTCATTCCTGTGTAACATAAACAATGGTGTCTATAGCTCTTTTCTAATTTGTTTTCGTTGCATTCTAGGATGATGTTTTCACTCATCTGTACACCCTGATTGTCAAACCCGACAATACCTATGAGGTTAAGATTGATAACGAGAAGGTTGAGAGTGGCACTCTAGAAGAGGACTGGGACTTCCTTCCTGCTAAGAAAATCAAGGTAAGAGTTTACATATTTTAAAAGGGAGCGGTACTTGTCACCTATAACAAATTTTGATACGAAATAGCCATTTCATTTAGCCTCGGAGATTTGGGTAATAGACATGCAGATTTTACAAATGCAGTTATAATATCCTCAGTAAATTTTATGCTTAACGTGTTTATTTTTAGATGATTGATTTTTTTCATTGTAAAATTTTATTAGGACCCTGAAGCAAAGAAACCCGATGACTGGGATGAGCGTGAGAAGATTGATGACCCTGAAGACTCCAAGTCCGAAGACTGGGACAAGCCTGAGCATATTCCAGACCCTGATGCCAAGAAACCCGATGACTGGGATGATGAGATGGACGGAGAATGGGAGCCACCTATGATTGACAACCCAGAGTACAAGGTATGATACTGATGAATGAAAGTTTTACAGTAGTACAATGGAAATTCTTGATAACTGCAGAGTGCTCCAGATTTAAGTTACCCCAGTATAATAGAATATAAACCACAGTATGAAAAACTGGGGATTTAATGAAAACTTAACAAAGATCTTAAAAGCATCCAGGGTGCCACGATGATGTCTTGATGTGGTGAATTGGCTTTTTTTTACCCTTTCTCTCCCATTACTGCTCCAATTTTCAATATTCTCTTGACATTTTTTTATGCCAGTGTGAAAAAACCTATGGTGTGACCACACAGTCTTTTCTAATTTTTGTAGTTTTTATTTGTAATGTGTTTAACCACTGAATTAAGTTAAAAAAACGAAATTCTTGATGACTTTCATAAATCTATAGCTAAAACCCTCATGCACCAAGCAATTTTAAGGCAAAGGGTTATAAAATATTTCTTGAAATTAACTTACGATTTTGATGTGTTTCATTTCCTAACAGGGAGAATGGAAGCCAAAGCAGATTGATAACCCAGATTACAAAGGAAAGTGGGTCCATCCCGAGATTGACAACCCAGAATACAGCGCTGATGAAAAACTCTACCGTCATAGTGACATTGGTGTTATTGGATTTGATTTATGGCAGGTAAGAATAAACGCAAATAGAGCCTGCACAGAAATCAGTCTGTATAAGCCAGCCTTATTGTCAAGCTTTTATGAGGATAGGACAAATATTTTTAGGACTGATAAATATTATGAAACTAAAAAAAAAATGGAATTTTACCTTTGCTTGCTGTACACAATTTGCACTAAAAGTAAGTATCTCAAAAAAAAAGGTGTGATAGATGTGTATTCATCTGTTTATAACTACACTGTGATGTTCAGCTCTGTTTATTTGACAAGAAATTAATACTAAAATGATTTTTTCTGCAGGTAAAATCTGGAACAATTTTTGACAACATCCTGATCACAGATGATGTTGATTTTGCTGAACAAGAAGGAAAAGATAAATGGGGTAAAACAAAAGATCCTGAAAAGAAAATGAAAGATGCTGCCGATGAGGAGGACCGAAAGAAGAGAGAGGAAGAAGAGAAGCTTCGCAAAGAGGAAGAAGGTTAGTTGATTTAATTATGTTATGAAGAGTTCCAAGTATTTCCAAATTTATCTATAAAAGAGAAAAAACTTTCAAAATTTCACTGTTATCACTTTATAAGATAGGAGGTGTATAATTGTAGTCGTATTGCTTGGAAAAACATCTTACGAATACTTTCTTTTCTATTTGCAGAAAAAAATAAACCTGAAGGTGATGATGAGGATGAAGAAGATGAAGATGCTGGTGAAGAGGAAGAAGATGAAGATGAACACGAAACTCATGACGAATTGTAGATGTAGACAAATTTCCATATGTGATTCATATTTTGTTAGTGCAGTATTGGGACGAAACGCTCATCTTTGGACTCATTCATTTATCATGTGGGGAACTTATGTTTTTGTTAATTTCTACTATCGCGGTGAATACTTTTTAATATGAAATAAGGACTAGAATTTAACTTATACCATTGTTTGAATGTATGTGATTGTTGTGTATCTGTCATGTTAAGAGTTGAGAGGCAAGTGTGGCGAATAATTGTTATGTTAGTGGCGGAGAAACTGATTGGTGTACGATACCTGGGCTTGCTTTAACAGTCTTTCTGAGTAGCTAATATTTTCAAAGAGTCCCTGCTATAAACCATTTCTAAGGGGTGGGATGGGAATTCACCCTTAATCAAACTTTGCTAGTTATAGGTTATATTTTATTTAGTTTCCTTTTGTAGTTTGATATCAGTTTCTTCACCTATGATTTAAGACTGTATTTTAAGTCCAGGTTCTGTCAAGTGTTTTGATCCATAAAAGTTGAATGGTAATAAACACTTTGTTTTATAAAATATGTGTTTGAGTTATTTACAACATTCATGTCTTTTGAAATTTTCTTCTTCATGGGACAAGGTTTGGTATGGCACAGTCCAACCATTTAACATTTTTAGCTCAGAATGGTTGAGGGAGTTTATACCATGGCACAGCATCTGTTGGAGATGATCTTGAGATATTTCTTCCGGGCAAATGTCCGTTTAGGAATAAAAAAAAATTGTCGCAGGATTAGAAGTGACATGTAGAGTCCACTCTGTCGACGTCTGCACATGGTTTCTTTGCCTTTTCCTTTAAAACACTACTAGTCCTGAAAGGCCATTTAGATTTTGACTAAATTTGGTCTGGAGCATGCTTAGGCCAAGGGGACTCAATTTTGTATAAATGGTAGGTCTGTCCCCCTGGGGGCCAAGCCCAATAGCAGAAATAGAGGTAAAACCTTTAAAATCCTTCTTCTACCTTAGGGATTAAGGGATTTTATCCTAATTTAGTCTGGAGCATCCTTGGGCCAAGGGAACTCAATTTTGTATAAGAATTGGGTGTGGCCTCTCAGGGGGGGCAGAAGGGCGGGGCCCAATAGGAGAAATATTTCCACATGTCATAATTTTTGACATTAATCTTTTGAAGTTCGGACTGATAGAATGTTCCTCTGATCTCTTCACCGTCATAGTATTGAACCCTTATAAGGGAAGCCTCCGCCGGGGCCATGTGAGCTTATGCCGTGGCACGACGTCTGGCGTCCATCGGGCGTCAACTTTTCCATTTAAACGACTTCTTTTCAATAACCAACAGGCCAAATATCATATTTGGTTGGTTGCTGGGATGAAGCCCGACAGTTTGCCAAAAGAAATGACCTTGACCCATATTCAAGGTCACAGGGGTCAAATTTTTAAAAACCTTTTAATGACATCTTTTGATTAACCAAAGGGCACAGAAACGTGATATACGGCTGATAGGTTCCTAGGATGAGGTCGGATAAAGTTTGCAAAAAGAAATGACCTTGACCCATATTCAATGTCACAGGGGTCAAATTTTTAAAAACCTTTAAATGACATCTTTTGATTAACCAAAGGGCCCAGAAGCGTGATATTTGGCTGATAGGTTCCTAGGATGAGGTCAGATAAAGTTTGCAAAAAGAAATGACCTTGACCCATATTCAATGTCACAGGGGTCAAATTTTTAAAAACCTTTAAATGACATCTTTTGATTAACCAAAGGGCCCAGAAGCGTGATATTTGGCTGATAGGTTCCTAGGATGAGGTCAGATAAAGTTTGCAAAAAGGAATGACTTTGACCCGTATTCAAGGTCACAGGGGTCAAATACGTTAAAACCTTTAAACGTCTTCTGATGATTAAGCAAAGGGACCAAAAGCGTGATATTTGGCTGATAGGTTCCTAGGATGAGGTCAGATAAAGTTTGCAAAAAGAAATGACCTTGACCCATATTCAATGTCACAGGGGTCAAATTTAAAAAAAACTTTAAATGACATCTTTTGATTAACCAAAGGGCCCAGAAGCGTGATATTTGGCTGATAGGTTCCTAGGATGAGGTCAGATAAAGTTTGCAAAAAGAAATGACTTTGACCCGTATTCAATGTCACAGGGGTCAAATACGTTAAAACCTTTAAACGTCTTCTGATGATTAAGCAAAGGGACCAAAAGCGTGATATTTGGCTGATAGGTTCCTAGGATGAAGCCTGACAAAGTTTGCGAAAAATGTGCTGGTATGAAAGGCTATAAAGTTTCAACTTAATGTCCTTGTTTGATTTCAAAGTCACATGTGTCCCATGTTTCAATCTTTTGATAGATTCCTTTGAATCAAAATACTAGTATTTTGCCTGTAGCTGTATTTAAGGCCATTTTTAAGATTAAAAGTGTAAGATTAATACCAGGTGAGCGATTCAGGCCCATTGCCTCTTGTTAAGGTTTAAAACATATTTGACCCATGTGACCTTGAATATAAGTCAAGGTCATTGATTTGAACAAACTTGGTAGCCCTTTATTCCAACATGCTACTGGCTAAATAACACCACCCAGGGCATTTTGGTTATTCAGAAGAGGTTGTTTGAAGTTTTAAACATATTTGACCCCTGTGACCTTTAAAATAGGTGAAGGTCATTTATTTGAACAAAATTGGTAGCCGTTCATACCAGTTTGCTTCTGGCTAAATATCATTACCCTAGGCTTTTTGGTTATTAAGAAAGAGTTGTAAAAAATAAAATATAGACGACGGACAGACGGTCGCTGCACCATGGCATAAGCTCACTTGGCGATTTGGGCCAGGTGAGCTAAAACAAGAGGCCCAGAGCGCCTGTATCACTCAACTGGATATCTAAGCAATCATGGCAAAATATTCTCCTATTTGTAAAATTTTGAATCCCCACCACCTAGGGATGCTTCCAGTCAAATTTAGTTGAATGCCAACCAGTGGTTAAGAAGAAGAAGTCGTTTAAAGAAATTGTTGACATACGGACGACACGGTATGGCATAAGCTCACCATGGTCCTTTGGATCAGGTGAGCTAAAAAGAGCTAAAATTGGAAAAAAAGGCAATATTGATTAACTTTCATCAAAATATTTGACGCGATCAAAACCGTGAGCTTTTGACCATATATACTCAACAAATGACCAGTAAAATTTGACTTTTTAATTTCGACCTACGAACACCAAAATCTAATCAGGTTTAGAACTCTATGTTACTTTATGAAGGTGTAAATATGAACTAATTTGTTGAGGGGTTGGCAAGTTATCTTGTACACAAGATTTTTACTTCATGACCTTTGACGTTTTAGCCTTCACCAATGATCACCAAACTCTAATCAGGTGTTAAACTAGAAATTAACATACGATGGTGTAAACATGAACTAAATGTGTTAATGAATTCACAAGATATCGTGTACACAAGCTTTCTACCAAGGACAGACACTGACAAAGCAGTTGCTACCTGGTATATATCACCTGTCACTTTGTGGGGGGTTATACTAAAAACAGGAAAGTAATTAATGTGGAAATTTTAGGTTGTGGACCTTTGAAACGATTCCAAACATGTTGAAATTATTCCCAGTAATGTTGTAGGAAAGCATCATCATAATAAATATCACAACTGCATGATACTGCCATAAAAGAGCTAATTGTTTACTGGTACACATACAACCAAAATGTTTTTGGATTGAATCCCTTTCGCAGAGTCAAGTCTTTACAAAAAAGGAAAATCTTTGCCCACTGCACTGAAGTTTTATTCATATTTTTAAGCATATTCAGTAAACAAGAGGCCCAGAGGGCCTGTATCGCTCACCTGAATATAATTAAAGTAATTGGTATGAAGTAAAGATATAGCACTCCATGGTAGGTGCTGTGTGTACATATGAAATTTCAGAAAGATCCATCCAGTACTTGAGATATAGAGAACAAACTTTAAACAGAGACCACACCTACTGCTAATACAAAATTGAGTCCCCTTGGCCCAAGGATGCTCCACACTAAATAAGGAAACAATCCCTTAATCCCTATGGTAGAAGTAGGATTTTAAAGGTTTTACCTCTATTTTCCCTATTGGGCCCCACCTCTCTGCCTACAGCGGGGTCAGACACACCGTTCATACAAAATTGGTTCCCCTTCACCCAAGAGTGCTTCAGACCAACTATATGGACAAAATCCTGCCATTCCTACCGAAGAAGAAGGATTTGAAGATATACGTCTATTTCCCCAATTGGGCCCAACCCCTCAGGTCCCAGGGGGGGCCACACCCACCGTTTATACAAAATTGGTTTCCCACTACCCAATGATGCCCCACACCAAATATGGACCAAATCCTTGCATTCCTACAGAAGAAGAAGGATTTTAAAGAATAATTTGTTATGTTTCCCCTGTTGGGCCCCACAGCTCAGGCACCTGGGGGGCCAGATCCACAGTGTATACAAAATTGGTTCCCCTTCACCCAAGAATGCTTCAGACCAAATATGGAACAAATCCTTTCATTCCTACAAAAGAAGAAGGATTTTAAAGAATAATTTGCTATATTTCGCCTATTGGGCCCCGCCCCTCAGGCACCTCGGAGGCCAGATTCCCAGTTTATACAAAATTGGTTCCTTTTCACCCAAGGATGCTTCAGACCAAATATGGAACAAATCCTTCCATTCCTACAGAAGAAGGAGGATTTTAAAGAATAATTTGCTATGTTTCCCCTATTGGGCCCCGCCCCTTAGGCCCCTGGTGAGCCAGACTCATGGTTTATACAAAATTGGTTCCCGACTACCCAAGGATGCTCCACACCAAATATGGACCAAATCCTGTCATTCCTACAGAAGTAGAAGGATTTTAAAGAATAATTTGCTATGTTACCCCTATTGGGCCCCACCGCTCAGGCACCTGGGGGGCCAGATCCACGGTGTATACAAAATTGGTTCCCCTTCACCCAAGAATGCTTCAGACCAAATCCTTCCATTCCTACAAAAGAAGAAGGATTTTAACGAATTTGCTATATTTCCCCTATTGGGCCCCGTCCCTCAGCCCCCAGGCCCACCATTTATACAAACTTTGTTCCCCTTCCCCCAAGGATGCTTCTGATCAAATATGGACCAAATCCTTTCATTCTTACAGAAGAAGAAGGATTTTAAAGAATAATTTGCTATATTTCCCCTATTTGGCCCCTCAGGCCCCTGGGGGCCAGACCCACCATTTATACAAAATTGGTTCTTCTTCACCCAAGGATGCTCCATACCAAATTTTGTTAAAATCTGCTCAGTGGTTCATGACTAGTAGTGTAAAGTTGACGGACGACAGACGACGGACGCAGGATGACGGACGACGCAGTATGGCATAAGAACGCCTTAACTTTGCGGACACTTCCATTTGCTAGGTGGCTTAGTCAGATAGAGGGAATTCAAACTTACTCAAACCATAAGAAACCCAGACCAGGACTTGAACCTGGATTTTCCATTGTTAAAAATGGACACTTTTTCATTAAGCTATCTGGGTACATAAATGGAGTTGATTTGAAGTAAGAACACATTTAATCTCAAATGGAAGGTAGATTGAATAGGCAATTATTGGTTCTCTGAAATATTGTTATTCTATCTGTTGGAATGTGTCCTGTAACCAGTAAAAGCATTTTTAGTAACTTTTTAAACTTCCATCCTCAATACTACAGGGGTTGTGCTCACTTACCCTATCTGCACCCCTGGAATGTGTCATAGCAAAGTTGAAGGCTCAGTGTGCGCCACCTTGTTGATGAGAACAGACTAATTTGATACTTTTATGTAAGAATCTCCCTGTATAGTAACTGGCTTTGAAGTCGGGTTGCGCTTCTCTGTAATCTTCAAAGGACAGGTATTCTCCTGGTGATTGGTCATTTTTTTTAAACTTGAGACCAATCAAACATCTATCTGCCTTCAATTTCACCTTGACATGTTCCAGGGTTACAGAAAGCGAAAGTGAGTTAACTCCTGGATATTGAGGCTGTAAATTAAACTTCCTACAGCTGTGTATGACATTGTTCTTAAAAGTGTTGGTTACAATCTGTAATTGTTGTTTGACATCTTTACAAGCATATACTTAATATGAGAAAGATCTGCACACTTCTTGGGGGAAACAAGAGGCTCAAATGGCCTGAATCGCTCACCTGGTATGAATCTCACACTTGTAATCTTATAAGTGGACTAGTGTACAGCTACAGGCAAAATATCTGTGTTCGATTCATTAGAATCTATTAAATTATTTAAACATATGATGCCTATGACCTTGAAAGTCAGCCAAGGACATCAAGTTGAACAGAGTTTATAGCCTTCCATCCAAGCATGCTTCTGGCCAAATATCATTACCCTGGACCTTTTGAATATTCAGAACAAGTCATTTACAGATTTAAACATATATTTGATAATTATCCTATGCTTCTTGGGTATTCAGAAGAAGTAGTTTACAGGTTTTAAACATATTCGACCAATGTGATCTTGAAAATGGGTGAAGGTCATTTGTTTTAACAAACTTGGTAGCTCTTCATCCCAGCATGCTCCTGGCCAAATATCATCATCCAAGGGTGTTTAGTTATGGATAAGAAGTGGTTTAAATGTTTTCAACATATTTGACCCCTGTGACCTTGAAAATGGGTGAAGTTAATTTGTTGGAACAAATTTGGTAGTCCTTCATCCCAGCATGTAACTGGTCAAATATCATCACCCTAGGCCTCTTGCTTATTAAGAAGAAGTCGTTTGAAGGTTTTTAACATATTTGACCCTTGTGGGGGAAGCTATTCTTATGATTAATATTTTTGAAATTATTGATCACGCTATATGGCCCAAATACAGACACACCTATTTTTTTGATATTTTAACTGACACAATTGATGTTTTTGGAAATGACAAATTTATTATATGTGGAGATTTCAACTTAGTATTAGACCCCGAGTTAGATTATGACAAAAGCTATAAAAACATTAATAACAAGAGGCCCATGGGCCTTAATGGTCACTTGACATCCAATTCGAATTAGGACTGTCATCCAGGGGCCAATTCATACTTTTCGTCGGTCTGAGTGACCTTGCTGCATCGTCCATTAATTTTTCCTTGTGAACACAATAACTTCAGTAAATATGAACCGATTTTGATGAAACTTTGTATGCAGCTTTGTATCAATGAGATCTTGGATGAGTTTGAATACCGGACCAATTTGACCATAACGTACATAGTTATTCCCCTTGGTAATTCTATTATTATTGGACCCTGTGAACAGGATAACTGAAATAAATGGGTGTGACTCCAATTTTGACCCAAGGGGTCTGTATTGAACAAATTTGGTAACTGTATGTCTTCTGTTCTTGGTTAAAAGAAACAAGTAAAAGCGTAAATCAATGATTTATTAAATAAGGCTCAAAATTTTAATAGCACCTAGTTAGAAGCAACAAGAGGCCCAATGGGCCTGCATCGCTCACCTGGTATAAAACTCACACTTGTAACCTTAAAAGTGATCTAAAATAAAGCTACAGGCAAAATATCAGTATTTATGATTAAAATTCGTTCAAAAGACCCTGTTATTTTTTTTTTAAACATTTCACCCCTGTGATTGAAAGTCGAACAAAGTCATTATGTTGAACACATTGTATAGGCTTTCATCTCAGGATGCAACTTGCAAAGTATAAACATCCTGGGACCCATGGTTATTCATAAGAGGTTGTTTAAAGATTTTAAACAAATTTGACCCCTGTGACCTTGAATATAAGTCAAAGTCATTCACTTTAACAAACATAGTAGTC
>NW_018408529.1:113645-118915 GCF_002113885.1 Mizuhopecten yessoensis
GTAGCCCTTCACCCTAGCATGCTACTGACCAAATATCATCTCCCTGGGCAGTTTGGTTATTGAGAAGAAGTTGTTAAAAGTTTTTAACATATTTGACCCCTTTGACCTTGAAAATAGATGAAGGTCATTTATTTGAACAAACTTGGTAGCCCTTCATCCCAGTTTGCTTCTGGCCAAATATCATCACCCTAGGCCTTTCGGTTATTAAGAAGAAGTCGTTTAAAGTAAAATATTGACGCCGGACGCCGGACGGACGGACGACGCACCACGGCATAAGCTC
The DNA here is from genome assembly GCF_002113885.1 of Mizuhopecten yessoensis. Classification (NCBI taxonomy): domain Eukaryota; kingdom Metazoa; phylum Mollusca; class Bivalvia; order Pectinida; family Pectinidae; genus Mizuhopecten; species Mizuhopecten yessoensis. The sequence continues at coordinate 113,926 of NW_018408529.1, forward strand.
ACTTGGCACTTCGTGCCAGGTGAGCTAAAAATGTGTCATGAATGAAAACAAGAGCCCAATGGGCCTGCATCACTCACCTGGTATGAATCTCACACTTGTAATCTTAAAAGTGGACTAGTGTACAGCTACAGGCAAAATATCTGCTACGTGCCAGGTGAGCTAAATATACCGGATACAGAAATATAATTTGTAATTGATGACCAGCTTTTTCTTGAAACATTATTAAATCAGAGGTAAAAGGTATATCTTATTCATCTTATAGAAAGAAACAGCAAAGTAGGAAGGAAGATGATCTTAAGAGAAAAATACAAACTATTGAAGAGCAGGAACATGTAGACATAGAAGATTTAGAAATTAAGAAAAGGAAAATATTAGATTGAGGAAACTAAGAGGAAGTATAACTAAATCCAGGGCAAGATGGCGAGAGGAAGGAGAAAAGCCAACAAATTGTCTTTTCAATTTAGACAAGAGGCCCAGAGGGCCTGTATCGCTCACCTGAATATAATTAAAGTAATTGGTATGAAGTAAAGATATAGCACTCCATGGTAGGTGCTGTTAGTACATATGAAATTTCAGAAAGATCCATCCAGTACTTGAGATATAGAGAACAAACTTCAAACAGAGCCCCACCCCTATGCCCTTACGGGGGTCATACCCACCAATTATACAAAATTGAGTCCCCTTGGCCCTAGGATGCTCCAGACTAAATAAGGATAAAATCCCTTAATCCCTATGGCAGTAGAAGGATTTTGAAAGGCTTTACCTCTATTTTCCCTATTGGGCCCCGCCACTCTGCCTACAGCGGGGTCAGACACACCGTTTATACAATTGGTTCCCCTTCACCCAAGAATGCTTCAGACCAAATATGGACAAAATCCTGCCATTCCTACCGAAGAAGAAGGATTTTGAAGATTTAGGTCTATTTCCCCTATTGGGCCCACCCCTCATGTCCCAGGGGTCCACACCCATCGTTTATACAAAATTGGTTCCCCACTACCCAATGATGCTCCACACCAAATATGGACCAAATCCTGTCATTCCTACAGAAGTAGAAGGATTTTAAAGAATAATTTGCTATGTTACCCCTATTGGGCCCCACCGCTCAGGCACCTGGGGGGCCAGATCCANGACCAAATCCTTCCATTCCTACAAAAGAAGAAGGATTTTAACGAATTTGCTATATTTCCCCTATTGGGCCCGCCCCTAAGTCCCCAGGGGGGCCAGACCCACCATTTATACAAACTTAGTTCCCCTTCCCCCAAGGATGCTTTTGACCAAATATGGACCAAATCCTTTCATTCCTACAGAAGAAGAAGGATTTTAAAGAATTTGCTATATTTCCCCTATTTGGCCCCGCCTCTCGGCCCCCAGGGGGGCCAGATCCACCATTTATACAAACTTTGTTCCCCTTCCCCCAAGGATGCTTCTGACCAAATATGGACCAAATTCTTACAATCCTACAGAAGAAGGATTTTAAAGAATAATTTGCTATATTTCCCCTATTTGGCCCCGTCCCTAAGCCCCCAGGGGGACCAGGCCCACAGTTTATACAAATTTGGTTTCCCTTCACCCAAGGATACTTCAGACCAAATATGGAACAAATCCTTTAATTTCTACAGAAGTAGAAGGATTTTAAAGAATAATTTGCTATGTTTCCCCTATTTGGCCCCGCCCCTCAGGCCCCTGGGGGGCCACACCATTGGTTTATACAAGATTGGTTCCCCTTCTCCCAAGGATGCTTTAGACCAAATATGGAACAAATCCTTTCATTCCTACAGAAGGAGAAGGATTTTAAAGAATTTGCTATATTTCCCCTATTGGGCCCCGCCCCTCAGCCCCCAGGGGGGTCAGACCCACCATTTATACAAAATTGGTTCTTCTTCACCCAAGGCTGCTCCACACCAAATTTTGTTAAAATCCGCTCAGTGGTTCAAGACAAGTAGTGTAAAGTTGACCGACGACGGACGCTGCAGTATGGCATAAGCTCACCTCACAGGTGAGCTAAAAATTACTGGCCCAGATATCTCACTCTCTCCTATTTTGCTTTCTTTCTCTCCCCGCCCCACCCCCCTTTTTTTTCTTCTTCTCTCGAACCTATGTTTCTATTTTGTCTCTGGTGTGTGTGTGTGCCATACCCTGGGCCTTTTGGTTATTGAGAAGAAGTTGTTTAAAGTAAAATATTGTCGCTGGACAGACAACGCGCCAGGGCATAAGCTAACTTTCCCTTCGGTCAGGTGAGCTAAAAATTGTGTCTTGCCTGTGCTTCGACTTAATAATCAACAAATTGTCTGGCACGTCCTACAACTCTACCACCCACATATTGTGTATCGTCTGTCCTACAATTCTACCACCTACATATTGTGTTGCGTCTGTCCTACAATTCTACGACCTACATATTGTGTATCGTCTGTCCTCCAATTCTCCCACCCACACATTGTGTTTCGTCTGTCCTACAATTCTACAACCCACATATTATGTATCGTCTGTCCTACAACTCTACCACTAACAAATTGTGTCTTGTCTGTCCTTCAACTCTACCACTAACAAATTGTGTCTTGTCTGTCCTTCAACTCTACCACTAACAAATTGTGTCTTGTCTGTCCTTCAACTCTACCACTAACAAATTGTGTCTTGTCTGTCCTACAATTCTACCACCCACATATTATGTATCGTCTGTCCTACAATTCTACCACCCACATATTGTGTTTCGTCTGTCCTACAATGTGTTTCGTCTGTCCTACAATTCTACCACCCACATATTGTGTATCGTCTGCCCTACAATTATAACACCCACATATTGTGTCTTGTCTTTCCTACAATTCTACCACCTACATATTGTGTATCGTCTCCTACAATTCTACCCCCCACATATTATGTATCCTCTGTCCTACAATTCTAACACCCACATATTGTGTCTCGTCTGTCCTACAATTCTAACACCCACATATTGTGTCTTTTCTGTCCTACAACTTAACTACCCCCATATTGTGTCTTGTTTATCATACACTTCTTCTACCTACAATTCTACCACCTACATATTGTGTTTCGTCTGTCCTACAATGTGTTTCGGCTGTCCTACAATTCTACAACCCACATATTATGTATCGTCTGTACTACAATTCTACCACCCCCATATTGTGTATCGTCTGTCCTGCAATTCTATCACCCACAAATTGTGTCTTTTCTGTCCTACAACTTAACTACCCCCATATTGTGTCTTGTCTGTCCCACAACTCAACTACCCCCATATTGTGTCTTGTTTATCATACACTTCTTCTACCTACAATTCTACCACCCCCATATTGTGTATCGTCTGTCCTACAATTCTACCACCCGCATATTGTGTATCGTCTGTCCTGCAATTCTACCACCCACAAATTGTGTCTTGTCTGTCCTACAACTCAACTACCCCCATATTGTGTCTTGTTATTGTACAACTCTAACACCCACAAATTGTCTGGTCTGTTCTACAACTAAACCATATTACAAATTGTGTTTTGTCTGTCCTTCCACTGAATATTTGACAAATGGTGATTTGCCTTTCCTTCAACTCAACCACCTACAAATTACTGTTTTATCCATTTACCCTACCACCCTCAAATTATGCCTGGTCTACCAGACAACTCTACTGCTAACAAATTGTGTCTTGTCTGTCCTTCAACTCTACCACTAACAAATTGTGTCTTGTCTGTCCTAAAACTCAACCAACCAGAAATTGTGTCTTGTCTACCACTAACAAATTGTATTGTGTCTGCCCTTTAACTGACAGACAGTGCACATGTCTTGTCTGTGTTTTAATTCTACCACCCACAGATAGGGTCTTGCCTGTCCTTAGAATCTACAATTCACAAATTGTCTTGCACATTCTACAACTTTACCACTCTTTCTGTCTCAAAACTCTACCACCCACAAATTGTGTCTTTTCTTTTCTACATCTCAACAACGTAGGTATTTATTCCATAACTTCTGTCATGTCTACCTTTCAACTCTAAAACACATTGTATTTTGTCTGCTTATTACTGTACCACAAACAGGTTTTTCTGTCCTAGAGGGGGTCGCCATGGCTGACTTGTGAAGGCTTCTGGCCGTCTACAATCACTAGCCCCCTACACAACTGGGTACATGGTTTGAGGTCTACATGGGGACTTTGTCAGGTACTTGCTGCAGTTGGTGCTTATTCTCTGGGTATTCCCGCTTTTCTCCACCATCAAAACCTGGCAATTCCTTAAATGACCATAGTTGTACATTAACATGAACTAAATATTTCTGCCCTACAGCTCTACCACCTACAAATTGTGTCTTGTCCGACCTTCAACTCTACAATCAACAAATGGTGACTTGCCTGTCCTTTGACTATACCACCTTCTGATTACTGTTTATCCAATTACTCTACCACTATCAAATTATACCTGGTCTGTCCTAAAACTCTACCACAATCATATTGTGTCTTGTTTATCATACACTTCTTCTACTCACGAATAGGGTTCTGCCTGTCCTACAACAACAAAAAATGTGTCTTGCTTCTCTTTCGACTTAACAATCCACAAATTGTCTTGTACGTCCTTTAACTCTACCATCACCAGGGGCTGGTCCAGGTGAGGGCGTAATGGGCATACGCCCCCCCTTTAAAAACAAGAGATCCCAGAGGGATCTTGGCGCCCACCTTTGTACCATCTTCATTAGTTCTTTGTCAGTTCGATCTTTTCTCTTCTTTCCTCTAATCTGTTTGATCGAGTCATGTTAACAGTAAATGCACCTTGAGGTAACTTTTGATCTAAACTTAATACTGATGTGTATGAAAGCCAACCTTCAAAGTGAGTTTGTCATTTCACATATTTACTAGTACAGTACTTAATGTGAAAGAAATAGAATCGATCATTGCAATATGAGAAAGATCTGTTTAGTTCTTCTTTTAATCCATTTTGTTTTTATGATCAGTCTCAAAATATAACATACACAACGAGGGATCAAGGGGAACCTACATTTAAAA
>NW_018408529.1:119921-139792 GCF_002113885.1 Mizuhopecten yessoensis
TATCAAAATCCAAGATGGCTGCCTGTCGGCCATGTTGTTTATCCGATCAGTCTCAAAAGTTGCCCTGCACAGCTAAGGACCAAGGGGAACCTGCATATAAAATTTGAGAAAGATTCCTCTGGTTCTTCTTGAGAAATACCGATAACAATAATTGATTACGGACGGACAACCGACGGCGGACGACGGATGGACGACGGACCACGGTCGCAGGGTGATTTACAACTAACAAAATGGGTCTGGTGTATCCTACAACTCTACCACTTACAAAATGTGTCTGGTCTGTCCTAAAACTCTACCACTAACAAATTGTGTCTGGTCTACCCTACAACTCTACCAGTAACAAATTGTGTCTCGTAAATTACTGCTTTATCCATTAACTCTACCACCCTCAAATTATGACTGGTCTACCCCAAAACTCGACCAACCACTAATTGTGTCTCGTCTACCACCCACAAATTGTATTGTGTCTGCCCTTTAACTGACAGACGGTGCACATGTCTTGTCTGTGTTTTAATTCTACCACCCACAGATAGGGTCTTGCCTGTCCTTAGACTCTACAATTCACAAATTGTCTTGCACATTCTACAACTTTACCACCCACAAATTGTGTCTTGTTTTATAATTCTACCATTTACCATCTCTTTCTGTCCCACCACTCTACCACCCACATATTTTGTCTTTTCATTCCATAACTTCTGTAATGTGTACCTTTCAACTCTAAAACACATTATATTTTGTCTGCTTATTACTGTACCACAAACAGGTTTTTCTGTCCTAGAGGGGGTCGCCATGGCTAACTTGTGAAGGCTTGTGTCCGTCTACAATCACTAGCCCCCTTCACCACTGGGTACATGGTTTGAGGTCTACATGGTGACATAGTCAGGTACTTCCAGCAGTTGGCCTTTTCTCTTGGTATTCCCGCTTTTCTCCACCAACAAAACCTGGCAATTCCTTAAATGACTATAGTTGTACATTAACATGAACTAAATATTTCTGCCCTACAACTCTACCACCTACAAAGTGTCTTGTCTGTCCTACAACTCAACCACCAGCATATTGTGTCTTGTCTGTCCTTACATATGACAAATTGTGACTTGCGTGTCCTTTGACTCTACCACCCACAAATTGGTGTTAAAAACAAAATTTCAACCACTCAAATTTTGCCTGGTCTACCCTACAACTTGACCATCAACAAATTATGTCTTGTCTGTCCTACAACTCACAAATTGTATCTTGTCTGCCTCATAACTGACAGACAGTAATATATTTGTCCAGTCTTTTAACTCTACCACCCGCATAGTGTGTCTCGTCTGTCATTCAACTAAACATTTGACAAATGGTGACTTGCCTTTCCTGACTCAACCACCTACAAATGACTGTTTTATCCATTAACTCTACCAACCTTAAATTATGCCTGGTCTACCCTACAACTCTTCCACTAACACACTGTGTCTGGTGTACCCTACAACTCTACCACTAACAAATTGTCTGGTCTGTCCTAAAACTCTACCACTAACAAACTGTGTCTGGTGTCCCCTACAACTCTTCCACTAACAAACTGTGTCTGGTGTACCCTACAACTCTACCACTAACAAACTGTCTGGTCTGTCCTAAAGCTCTACCACTAACAAATTGTGCCTTGTCTGTCCTAAAGCTTTTCCACAAACAAACTTTGTCTGGTCTGTCCTAAAACTCTACCAATAACAAACTGCCTGGTCTGTCCTAAAACTCTACCACTAACAAACTGTGTCCGGTCTGTCCTAAAACTCTACCACTAACGAAATGTGCCTCGTCTGTCCTACAACTCTACCACTAACAAATTGTCTGGTCTGTCCTAAAACTCTACCACTAACAAAATGTGCCTCGTCTGTCCTACAACTCTACCACTAACAAACTGTGTCTGGTCTGTCCTAAAACTTTACCACTAACAAATTGTGCCTGGTCTACCCTACAACTCTACAAGTAACAAATTGTGTCTTGTAAATTACTGTTTTATCCATTAACTTGACCACCCTCAAATTGTGTCTTGTTTTATAATTCTACCATTTACAAATCTCTTTCTGTCCCACTACTTTACCACACACATATTGTGTCTTTTCTTTTCTACATCTCAACAACGTAGGTATTTATTCCATAACTTCTTAATGTGTACCTTTCAACTCTAAAACAAATTGTATTTTGTCTGCTTATTACTGTACCACAAACAATTCTTTTTCTGTCCTAGAGGGGGTCGCCATGGCTGACTTGACTAGCCCCCTACACCACTGGGTACATGGTTTGAGGTCTACATGGTGACATAGTCAGGTACTTGCTGCAGTTGGTGCTTTTCTCTGGGTATTCCCGCTTTTCTCCACCAACAAAACCTGGCAATTCCTTAAATGACCATAGTTGTACATTAACATAAACTAAATATTTCTGCCCTACAACTCTACCACCTACAAATTGTGTCTTGTCTGTCCTACAACTCAACCACCAGCATATTGTGTCTTGTCTGTCCTTACACATGACAAATTGTGACTTGCGTGTCCTTTGACTCTACCACCCACAAATTGGTGTAAATACAAAATTTCAACCACACTCAAATTATGCCTGGTCTACCCTCCAACTCTACCACTAACAAATGGTGTCCTGCAAATTGTATCTTGTCTGCCTCATAACTGACAGACAGTAATATATTTTGCCAGTCTTTTAACTCTACCACCCGCATATTGTGTCTTGTTTATCGTACAACTCTACAACCCACAAATTGTGTCTTGTCTGTCCTTTAACTTAACAATCCACAAATTGTCTTGCAAGTCCTATTACTCTACCACCCACACATTGTGTTCCGTCTGTCCGACAACTCTACCACCCACAAATTGTCTTTTCTGTCCTACAACTCTACCACCCGCATATTGTGTTTTGTCTGTCCTACAACTCAACCACCCGCATATTGTGTCTTGTCTGTCCTTACACTTGACAAATGGTGACTTGCGTGTCCTTTGACTCTACCACACTCAAATTATGCCTGGTCTACCCTAAAATTCTACCACTAACAAATTGTGTCTTGTCTGTCCTACAACTTGCAAATTGTATCTTGTCTGCCTCATAACTGACAGACAGTAATATAATTTGCCAGTCTTTTAACTCTACAAACCGCATATTGTGTCTTGATTATCGTACATCTCTACCACCCACACATTGCGTCTTGTCTGTCCTTCAACTTAACAATCCACAAATTGTCTTGCAAGTCCTATAACTCTACCACCCACAAATTGTGTTTCGTCTGTCTTACAACTCTACAACCCGCATATTGTGACTTGTTTATCATAAAACTCTACCACCCACAAATTGTGTCTTGTCTGTCCTACAACTTGCAAATTGTATCTTGTCTGCCTCATAACTGACAGACAGTAATCTATTTTGCCAGTCTTTTAACTCTACCAACCGCATATTGTGTCTTGATTATCGTACATCTCTACCACCCGCAAATTGTGTCTTGTTTGTCCTTCAACTTAACAATCCACAAATTGTCTTGCAAGTCCTATAACTCTACCACCAAAACATGGTCTTTTCTGTCCTACAACTCTACCACCATTGTGTCTTGTCTGTCCTACAACTCTACCACCCACATATTGTGTCTTGTCTGTCCTACAACTCTACCACCCGCATATTGTGTCTTGTCTGTCCTACAACTCTACCACCCACAATTTGTGTCTTGTCTGTCCTTCAACTGAACAGTCTTGTCTGTCCTTCGAATGAACAATAGACAAATGGTGACTTGCATTTCCCTTTGACTCAACCACCTACAAATTACTGTTTTATCCATTTACCCTACCACCCTCAAATTATGCCTGGTCTACCAGACAACTCTACTGCTAACAAATTGTGTCTTGTCTGTCCTAAAATTGACCAATCAGAAATTGTGTCTTGTCTACCACCCACAAATTGTATTGTCTGCACTATAACTGACAGACGGTGCACATGTCTTGTCTGTGTTTTAATTCTACCACCCACAAATAGGGTCTTGCCTGTCCTTAGACTCTATCTACAAATTGTGTCTCGTCTGTTTTACAATTCTACCATTTACAAATGTCTTCCCTGTCCAACAACTCTACCACCCACATATTGTCTTTTCTTTATCTCAACTACATAGGTATTTATTCCTTCACTTCTGCCATGTGTACCTTTCAACTCTAAAACACATTGTATTTTGTCTGCTTATTACTGTACCACAAACAATTCTTTTTCTGTCCTAGAGGGGGTCGCCATGTCCGACTTGTGAAGGCGTCTGTCCGTCTACAATCACTAGCCCCCTACACCACTGGGTACATGGTTTGAGGTCTACATGGGGACTTTGTCAGGTACTTGCTGCAGTTAGTGCTTTTCTCTGGGTATTCCCGCTTTTCTCCACCAACAAAACCTAGCAATTCCTTAAATGACCATAGTTGTACATTAACATGAACTAAATATTTCTGCCCTACAACTCTACCAAACTGATTAAAATCATCTGTTACATGGCTCTGCCTGAACATCTGAATGTGCGGCGGTCAGGGTCACGTTCAAGTGACCTTTAGATGAACCAATCAGAGGCGCGCTGGCAAACTTTTGCCAGTGAATCGGAATATCATGGTTGATAGATAAATAGTGAGGGGTATCGAACAGATTAATTTTCCAAAACAAATATGGCGGCGGGAACTGACGTTACTACAACCCCAAGGAAATCGTACCCATTTGGTAATAATTGCGTAGGCAACACCACCATACAGTCTTTCTTCTCTAATAGAGCTTTTTTCTTCTTTTTCTGTTCGAGTTTCAGACATTCAGTCTCAAATAACTTCAGAACTTCAGCATCATTCTCATCAATGTCCGACATATTTGTTACAACTCCAAGCGCCCTTTTGAAAGAGGGCCTCTGATTGGTCAAAATTTAATGAGTATTTATAAATATAAAGGTCACCTGAACGTGACCCTGACCGCGGCACACTCAGATGTTCAGGCGTAGTACGAAGTTAACGAAGCCATGACATAACATATGATTTTAATCAGATTGCAACTCTACCATCTACAAATTGTGACTTGCGTGTCCTTCGACTCTACTACCCACAAATTGGTGTAAATACAAAATTTCAACCACACTCAAATTTCGCCTGGTCTACCCTACAACTCTACCACCCACAAATTATGTCTGGTCTACCCTACAACTTTACCACCCACAAATTTTGCCTGGTCTTCCCTACAACTCTACCACCCACAAATTATGTCTGGTCTACCCTACAACTTTACCACCCAAAAATTTTGCCTGGTCTTCCCTACAACTCGACCACCCACAAATTATGTCTGGTCTACCCTACAACTTTACCACCCACAAATTATGTCTGGTCTACCCTACAACTTTACCACCCACAAATTATGTCTGGTCTACCCTACAACTCTACCACCCACAAATTATGTCTGGTCTACCCTACAACTCTACCACAAATTGTGTGTTGTCTGTGTTACAACTCTTCCATAAAACAAACTGCATTTTGTTTGTCGTAGACTCTACCATCCACAACTTTGGTCTTTTCTGTCCTTCAGGGAGTGACTGTGGCCAAGCTGTTGAGGTTTCAGGCACTCTACATTCACTAGCCCTCCACCATTGGGTCGCAGGTTTGAGGCCTACATGGGGCAGTCACCAGTTACTTGCTGCAGCTCGGTGGGTTTTTCGGGGTACTCCTGCTTTCCTCCACCAACAAAACCCTGTACATCCTTTAATGGCCATAGCTGTTGAAAGGTCATAAAATACAAACAAATTTCTCTGCCCTACAACAATTAGTGTTTTGTCTGCCCTATAAATCAACCACCAACTTCTGTCCTGTTCTCTACACCTACAAATGTTTTCATATGCCCTTCAAATCTATCACCTACAAATTCTATCTGGCAATTGTCTGTCCTACAACTGGTTTTATGTAAAATATGGTAAACCTTCGGTCAGTGCCAACAAAATTAAATAAATATTGTCAATCCTGTTTGATTTACATGAAATTATAGCTGCTAAAATAAAGAGTAGTAGGCAAAAATCATGGGGCCTTATTGCGAAAAATGTTCGAAAAATCTGAAACGTGTGTAAGCAGGGTTCGAACTATCACTAGACAGAAAATTATTATTTTTATTGTTCAAAAAGTGTGTTCGAACTGACCGGCGGTTTACTGTAGCTGTATAAATTTCAATGCTCTATTTTACTCTATTTGAAGGAATCACTCCAATGATTGTACTGAACTTTGTAATAACCCAGTGACATCTTGGAATATGATATAGATTTGCACATTTGTCAAAATGTTGTAATTATATTATTAGTGTTTCACACTCAGTGCAGCTACCTAATATTAACCCTAGTTACCAATAACTTCAGATAATTTAAGTTTTATCCTTGTGTTGGCTATCTTCCACAATTTGATTTCATTTACAGTTTCTTCCACTTGCAGAGGTTTCTGCAACAGGTCGAGTTGGTTGCTCAGCAGCATTTTATGCAATCCCCTGTACAGGGGTTGTCTCTCCGACTTGGTTCATGCTTCCAGGGGTGGGCTTCACAACCTAACCAAAGGTCAGGGGTCACACCCATAACCTCATCACAAAGGTCAGGAGTCCTACCTTTTCTTTCTTTGTCTTATGTACCTGAAAGAACACCGACATGAAAAGTTACCCATAACCAATCTATGAATTGGTCGTAACTTGATCCAGCCAGAGCGCAGTCACAGGACAGTTTCTCTTTAATTCTTCATCAACCATGCCACAAACATGAACATCCTTTTGCATTTAAATAATTATTATTAATATTAATTATTGTGGTATAGCAAATTAGCAATTCATATATATACAATTTTACATGTAGTGTATTAAAATTAATTTTTTGAAAACTTGTCATATGGTATTTTTGTATAACACGATTACATTTAAACAATTGTATCTATATATCAATTTATCAAACAGGATAACATTTTGAACATATCTAATGATTATGTTAAATTGTTTGAATTATACTAATTTATTCTCATCTGATTTCCCTTCACAACCTAATAAATGATTTAAGACTTTAGGGCTTTGGCATTCATATTTAAATTGCAAGTGATTTTTATTTTGTTCAATTTTACTGACGAATACAAGCGGTTTCCCCTTGCTAAATAAAATAGTGCCTTATTTTCCCAAAATGACAAACACTGAGGAATATATTTCCAATTGAGTACAAATAATGCTATATTTTCCTAATTCATAAAGGAACAGGATTTTGTAAAATTTAGGTAATAACACTACAAAAACAATAAACCACAAAGTATCACTTTGGTTGTGTCTTAATTACCCTACTTGCAACAAGACATCACAGATCAAAACTAATTTGACTGGAATGACTTACATGAACTTGAGTTAACATGCAATATTCATGTTAACCTTATTCATTCAGATTCTACCCAATAGCACTGTAATAGTATGTGTTTTTGTGTCTTCCTTATCAGTGCTTATCACAGGCAATGTGAAATAGATGTCCAATTATTTTAAATCAGGTTGGTTTTTATTTTGCCCGTGCGAACAGGATTTGTTTTATGCTCTCACTCTCAAGATCCTAAACTTCGCTTTACTGTGCACTATACAGCTACATGCCCAGTTTCCTCACTATAGGCCTCCAGAGGAAATTGTTTAAAAGTTTTAACAAATTTGATCCATGTGACCTTAAAAGTGGGTTAAGGTCATTCATTTGAACAAACTTAAAAGCACTTCAGGACAGCTAAGGTCATTAAAGCAGACAGAATAATCAAGTACATGTCTGTTGCCCAATAATACATGATTTTAAACCAACAAGGAGTGTTGTTACATATTATCACGGTAGAATTATTGATAGCATTGTCTGATAAATCTGGTGAAGCTGCATGCCTTCGAGATTTATCTGTATCAAACACAGGATTGAAACATAAGTTAAGCATGTATGCTTTTATATTTACTACTTCCTTGTTATATAAAAATGAACACAGTGCATATAATTACTAATCACTTTTTATTTTTATCTAGTATTACAGCATTTCTTCATTTTGTTTTTGCTTTCCAAACATTAACTTAGTATTAAAACTAACACGAATAAACCAGAACATATCTTCCCCCATATAATATACATCAATTGCATTTGGATTACACATGGAAGTAAGCTCATTACAAGCACAGTACATTTTCATGGGACTGATTTATCACTGTTACAATACAAGAGAAGGAACACTCATTTCCTAGTTATTTCCAATCAATATTTTGATACTGCACAAGTTGCTCGACCCAGTTCTTGAATGGTCATAAAAATAAATCTACATCATTTGTAAAACACGAGTATGTTACAAAACTTAAAAAATATAAATTCAAATTATCAAATTTCTCAACAGACAACAGAGTGAATAATTTTCCTTTCTCTTTACACTTTAATGTAAATATAACCCATTTGTCTGATGGTTTGATGGTTTGCCTACAACTTTTTGGGAGCAGTTTCCTTTTTTGTTCATACTGTATATATCGATGTGTATGAGCATATATATGTATAAATTATTGTTGTAATTAATGTTCATAATACTAAAGAGATTTTGTTGAAGAAATGGGTCCTTCTTTTGTTGTTGCAAACATAATATTTTCAGATTAATTTCCTATAGCAACAATACCAGGACTTTAAAATGATACTGCAGCTAAACAATGCTGATATCTAGACAGTGTATGTAGATTGTCTTAATATTAAAATGGGGTTCCATTAAAAGGAGTTGTTTTATTAACTTCTTTATTGCAATTGATAGTTGAAAATTACACTGCAAAAAATATTCAATGTTATGCTGATGGACTAACTGCACCCCAGTCAGGACACTTTTGCACATGACCGATCAAATTATGCTCAAGTGTGCCAATATAGTTCTAGTTAATTTTATGAAATTGTGCCTTTCTACGATGAATACAAACTCAATACAGCTTCTAGTTTTATTCCATATCTTGCAAAAACATGTGGCATAGAGACGTAACAAAGATACTTTGGAACCAGAGTACTTTCATTAAAAAAAATCTAGGCATAACAATGATATCAGCACATTACATATATATACTGCAAGATCAAAAAAAAAAAGAAATATGCAAAAATGTTTTCCAAGAACAATGAACTGGTTACCGAGCTGTACACCCTGATTTGGCCAAACAAAAAATATGTTGTTTCCGTTAACCCTATGTTCCATTTTTTTTAACCTACCCTTAAATTTTCTATCAACTTTCAAAGAAGCACTGTTGAAATCAAGATCATGATCACTCTTCTATATAAACCAAATACAATTGTATTTGAAAATAAAATGTTCCCAGTACAGATTTTTTTCAATTTCAAACATGTTACAAGAAACAATTTTATTTTTTGTTTGGCCGTATTTTAAAATAGTAGATCCAAGGGGCAATGAGAACAATTCCAACTTTAAGAAAAATCTATGGTTTTAAATAAATATAGTTCTGCAAATATCAGGTCCAAAGATATTGAAGTACATGATTATTATGTGCTTTGGGTTAACATTTACTCAGCCTTTGAAGTTTTCGGTCTAGTCTAGTGAACTAAAAAAGAAATCACGATAATCTATGTACAACCTTTTTATTATAATAACTATTTCAAATGGAATTTTATGGAAACCATCAATTATTGTCTAATGTTAAAGTCGAAGTTTTTCTTTGTAGATCCAATACAAGAAATGAAGTTTAACTGATTATTAAGCCAGTTAACATTTAATGTCATCAAGTCTGTCGCTCTGATTTATATATATAGGCAATATATATAAGATATGGAGCGATGCTGGTGATAAAGTCAGATGGGAGCGAGTACAACCATAAAACACGTGTTGTATTCACCTACCAGCCGCCACTGTAGCCACCTCGCCCGCCGCCCGATTGGTAGCCCCCGTCTCTGCTGCCACCACCACGTCCGTCGTTGTAGTTTTTGCTTCCTCCGTAACCACCTGCGCCGTAGGAATCCCCTCCTCCATAGGATTGTTGCTGGTAGTTGTCACGTTTGCCATAGCCGCCACCTCCTCCATAGCCGCCGCCACCTCCTCCATAGCCGCCACCGCCACCTCCATAGCCGCCACCGCCGCCATAGCTACCTCGGCCACCACCCCTCTTCGATTCCGCTATCGACGTTTTAAGAGAACGTCCTTCCAGCGTATGTGATTCTGCGACCGCATCGTTGGCTGCTTTTGGATCGCTAAATGTGATGAATGCGAATCCCCTTGACCGATTAGTTTCGCGGTCCAAAACAATGTTGCATGACTCAATGGTTCCGAATCGCTCGAAATGATCTCTTAAATCATCTTCTGTTGTGTTAAAGCTAACATTTCCAACGTACATTTTACTTTCATCTCCCATTGTGTCTTATTGTATATAAGTCGTATCAATGTCTTTGATCCTTCTCACCACAAAAGCAAATTTCTTTTCTTCAAATTCTGTGAACACGGAACCCACGCTGGCGGTAAAGATGGCTGTTTCGGCACGAAGTACGCATGCGTAGTAAGGTGAACTTTACCTCCCCTGATTCCTAGGTTACACACAACAGTTTAATTACTCTTCAATGTAGCTATGGAGAGCATAGGTCCATAGGAGAAAAAAGATACGTGTTTAATGTGTAACTGATTTTTGCAATCAATGCTTAAAAAGTTTCGCATTGTTGCATTAATAATAACCCCACAATTAAACTATTATAAACACTGAAATAGGAGAATACCGAAATGCCAACAAAATAAGCCCTTGTCAAATCCTTCGACACCTCTCCAACCTTCCTTTTCTTTCTTGTCCCTCTCTCTATTCATTACTCTTTTCTTTCCTATATCTTCTTTTAAAACAATACAATGGTACATAACACCTAATATCCTGGTTTCAACATGTGAAAATAGTCAAACTGGTTTTTTTCTTGTTTTTTTGTGTATTTGTTTGCTTCTCAACTACAATGCATACAATATTATTCTATGTATCTTGTTTCAAACTTACAAAGAAAATAATTGTTTTTCTACATTGGTACCCAAATCGATGTAATAATATAAGAATGTAAAAAAAAGTCAAGACAAACAAAAAACTTGTGTGAAAATTAAGAATGTGAGACTGAAATATGATGTGTTATGTTTAATGTACTGTTGAAAAAAATAAAAATAAAAATATATATAAAAAAATGTTATCAATGCTCCCACAAGATTTAAAAAAAAATAAAAAAATGTGTCTATATACAAGAAGAGATGCCCAGCAATTTAATATATGGTTATGGGGTAGGGATCTCAACTGTTTCCAAGCTGTGACTAAGAAACTAGATCCCTAGGGTTATGGCCAGACCCCATGCAGGATCAATTCTAATATCATGACTGCATTCGTCTCTTTTTGTCCAGCATTTGTATTTATAGTCTTGGGGTGGGGATCTCAACCGTTTCAAAGTTATGACCCAGGGGTTAAGTCTGCAAGGGTGGGGCAGACCCTGGGGTCAATTCTAATATCATGACTGCATTCGTCCCTTTACGCCCAACAATTGTATATATAGTTTTGGGGTGGGGATCTTAACCATTTCTAAGTTATAACCCAGGGGTTTACAGGGGCGGGTCCAGGTGAGAGCGTAATTGCCGTACGCCACCCCCCTTTTCAAAAAAAAATCAAAAAAATCTGCTACTATTGTATTGAATATGGCAATTTATCGTATTCATTAATTAAACACATACTCTGATTTCTTTTTATACTGATTCCCCCATCTGATGGGTGATCCGTAAAATTTCGTTTCTCCACCGTATAGAGTCGAATACGGCGGAGAAACGAAATTTATCATTGAATTCGGCATACAAAATGTCAAACCTTGACACTTTAACTATAAAATATACATGCTCCAAGTCAGGAACCGTTACATTAGTGCATTTCATTTTTTTTTTAATGTTTTTTAGCAAAAAAAAAAGGTCCAAATTATTTTTTGCCTCGCTCCGTTCGGCGAAAGATTTTATTCTACGCCCCCTCTTTCAAATATCCTAGAAACGCCCCTGGTTAAGTCTCCAAGGGTGGGACAGACCCCAAGGCCATCCTGGAAGCATATGTGCATTCATCTCTTTATACTCAGCAATTGTATCTATGCATGGTTATAGGGTGTGGATCTCAACTGTGACTTAAGAAACTAGGTCCCTGGGGGTTCAGTCAGACCCCAGGGTCTATTCTAATACTATGACTACTTTTGTCTCTTTATGCCAAGCATTTGTATTTGTTCTGGGGTGGGGATCTTAACCGTTTTAAAGTTATGACACAGGGACAATGTACAAGGGTTTTTGTACAATTTTGAATCCCTGCCTCCCATTAATATCCATGGCAAAATTCTACAGAAATCGTTTATAGCAATATAGCCAAATTGCCCACTTTTGGCCCCACCCGTCAACCCCCTGGTGGGTCAGCCCAACCATTTGTACAATTTTGAATCACCACCACCTAGGGTTGCTTCCAAACAAATATGGTTGATATCCAGTGCATAGTTCTACAGAAGTCGTTTGTAGAAATATAGTTAAATTGCCCTATTTTGGCCCCGCCCCTCAGCACCCTGGGGGTCAGCCACACCATTTGTACAATTTTGAATCCCTGCTTCCCATGAATGCTTTTGATCAAATATGATCGATATCAAGTGCATAGTTCTACAGAAGAAGTTGTTTGTAGCAATATAGCCAAATTGCCCGCTTTTGGCCCCGCCCCTCAGCCCCCTGGGGGTCAGCCTCAACATTTGTACAATTTTGAATCTCCACTACCTAGGGATACTTCCAGTCAAATATGGTTGATATCCATCACTCAGTTCACGAGAAGAAGACGCTTAAAGCAATAAAGCCAAATTGCCCGCTTTTGGCCCCGCCCCTCAGCCCCCTGGGGGTTCAGCCCCACCATTTGTACTATTTTGAATCACAACCACCTAGGGATGCTTCCAGTCAAATATGGTTGATATCCATCACTCAGTTCACGAGAAGAAGCCGCTTAAAGCAATATAGCCAAAAAACCCTTTTGGCCCGCCCCTCAGCCCCTGGGGGTCAGCCAAACCATTTGTACAATTTTTAATCCCTGCTTCCCATGAATGCTTTTGATCAACTATGATCGATATCCAGTGCATAGTTCTACAGAAGTGGTTGTTTGTAGCAATATAGCCAAATTACCCGCTTTTGGCCCCGCCCCTCAGCCCCACCATTTGTACAATTTTGAATCCCCGCCACCTAGGGATGCTTCAAGTCAAATTTAGTTGAATTCCAATCAGTGGTAAAGAAGAGGAAGTCGTTTAAAGAAATTGTTGACGGACGGACGGACGACGGACGCCACGGTATGGCATAAGCTCACCTTGGTCCTTCGGACCAGGTGAGCTAATAAACTGTATAAATGTGATCTGAAACGAATATTTTGCACTTGGCCGCCTCTAAGGGATGTTACTCATCTTGAAAGGAAAATCCCAGTAAGAAAATCGAAATTGTCACTCCCACTTATTGTAGCATAGTTTGGTTTGTTTGTGTTTTACGTTATAAACAGCAATGGTGCCAGGTTTTTGTGATGGAGGACAGCCGGAAAATTTGTATAGTACGTACTTTAGTTGGTTTTGCTATACTTGTGATTGACCATACTCAATGTTGCACGATCTTAAGGTCGATATTACACTTCAAAGTAGTCCGAATTATTCTGATTTTTTTATCGACTTTTATATCGATCTGGCGTGGATAAATCGATATAATTTTTTTTCGATAAAACGTCAGAATAATTCGGATTATTACACTTCTACTTTATTTACTCTATATAAAAGTAATTTGCCTCCATTGCCATCAAAAGGGTATTTGGGACGTGAAGCTAAACAGCTTATGATTTACAAATATTTTTTAGTTAAAACTATCTCTCCAGTGTGTATCGGTATAATAAAACGGCTAAAGTATGGGGTTGAGGCATATATAGTAAGTTTCTGGTGTCCCTTGACCATGCCTATTTTCCTCGGCTTCGCCTCGGGAAATAGACCTGGTCTCGGGACACAAGAAACTTGCTATATCCCTCAACCCCATACTCTAACTGTACACTAACTTCAAAGATGCTCAAATGATATGTTTTAAGTTGTTTTCTTCTTTATTCCAAGGAACGTGAAAAGAATATTTCCATCAAGGCTGATTCTTAAATACTTTTCCCCCCGTTATAACATAGATGTACATCAATATGAAACTCTAAAAAAAACCTCATTCTTTTGAAATTACGTTGATAATACAATAGAGATTGCCTATTCCGTCTTTGCGTATTGCGGAGTTATCTTCTCTTGTAAGCAGGGATTGATTGCTACGTCATTTGTTTGTGAGAGTAACGTCATCAATTTTTGATAATTTTCTCACACAAACCAATGACGTAGCAATCAATACCTGTTCACAAGAGAAGATAACTCTGCAATACGCAAAGACGGAATAGCTAGTTATGCATGATTTCACTTCATAGGACGGAAACTATATATGTGCATTCCAGAACATACGTTCTCGCTTAAAATGGTGACGTTAATAAAACAATCGATTACCTAGTTTTGTTTACTATTTTCTAAACTTCAGTATTTAATGAGTTTGTTTTAAAATTTTGATGAACACTCGAACGACAACTAAGATAAGGCGTCAACATTCGTGTTGATTATTACAAAAAAAATCAAAAAATGGCCGAAACGACGTAAAATATCACGTCTTCGGAGGACGTACAATTAAGAACACATTCTGTAACTTCAGGTTTTATACTAGTAAAACTTGACCTGACCGCATCCACTGATAATGTAAACTTATTGCCATATATAATAAAAACATATATATCTGGGTTATACATATGATACCTGCATTTGCACTGTATAATGGATGGATGATTGACTCGAAAACTGTTTCAAGTAAATGAGAACGAGGCGCAAAGTGTCAGTTAAAATTGCTTGTTAAAGTTCGAGTCACCTGTTCTGCTTCAATCCTCAATAAGGACCTCCGGCAATTAATATTGTTGTCACTGCCTTAAAATATGGTTTGGACCTCTTTCTGCCAGTTAATATATATTCTTTATATGACAAAAAATATATAAAGACGTCCTTCTAAATTGTTTAGAACAATACTTTATCAGCTTTCGTCTCCATGATGACAGGTCGGTTTTATTTTTTTGAAAGGAAATAACCGATTAACTGTTTAGTTAGTAGATGAACCAGTTTTAATTACTATATCAATATGTTATCCATTTTCTTATATAAAAAAAAGAGCAAACTACTATCATCTATAAATTAAGGACGTCGTTCCGTGGACCGCAGTAGCTTTGACAACCTGTTTGCATCTGAAGAGCTGTCCGACCTCGAAAAGCCTTTTGAAAGTAAAACATTAGCAACGTTCCTGGAATATCATTTTCCTATGTATATTTTGTAGTTTTTTTCTCCGCATGTTGGTAACCTGTCAAAAATTCCAAGGACTGGTTTAATCCTAGCACGCAGGTTATAGCGACTGTTGAGGCAAATTTCAAAACAATATTTCAAAGCAGTATAGGACTTTAGTTCTTAAAAATGTACTTGCTCAAAAACGTTTCAGGATTATTTGACCTACAGTGACGTGCCAAAAAGTACTCGGTCACAAATCTTTTACACTATATTATATGCATTGTTGCTCTTTTTCAATGAACGATTATGTTCTAATTTCTAAATCTACATGAAAGACGTTTACTTCTAAGACGCATATCTAACGTGTGTTTAAGATTATAAGCAACAATTTCTATTTCTTAGAAATCAGTATTGTTTTCTTACAGATCGATCGGTGGTGTCACATTACTACTATAAATACGAATACTAAGAAGGAAACGGAAACGAAAGTTTGACACTCTCTCTTCTTTTCTTTTATCATTTACTGAGACAGTGACGGTGTTATTTGTGTTGCAATCATACTGTTCCGGAATGGCTTTTTCTTTTAGAAACGAACAATTTAAGAATTTTTCTTGTCAGAATACAACACATATTTGTGCATTAAGATGGAGAAAATAAGCCAATCGAAAATGTTGGAAAAATAATAATCAACTCCGACCTTTTTCCAACATTTTGTCACCCTCGTTATATATTCCACAGGGACCTGTTAATTTGTTACAGCCATATTTGGACCCAGAGTTATTTTATGTTTTAGGGGTTTAGATCGACTTTCGGTAAAAATGACACCTCCGTATATTTGGGGTGGCATTTTTACCGAAAATCGGTCTAAACCCCCTTTACGTGTAAAATTACTCAGAACACCATAGTTTAGGTCCCAAAATATAGCTGTGACAAATTCTCAGGTCCCTGTGATATATTCCACCATAATACACGCACAGTTGTTTATTTCAGGGAGTATACGTTTAAAATTTTGCCATCACGTGTTATCAAACTTATTGTATATCATACTTTTGGGGAGAGGGTCAAGTAAGTTGAAAGAACTTGTGCCTAATCCCTTTTAATATTGATCAATGGGCGATAAATATTCATTATTAAAATTCAAGATGTCTGCCTAGTAGCCATCTCCATAATGTTGCAAATGAAGTATACACAAGTAGGACCCAAGAAGGGCCTAGATAGGAATGCGAGAAATATCACTTTAGTACTAAGGCCAAGCAAAAAAATTATTTGGTGTTTCCGGTACCTACCCTAAACTTTTGAAGGCAATTTCAAAGGAGCACTGTTCGAGTCAAGATCACTCTCCTATATAAACTTATTTGTTACCTACCTACCCTAGATTTTTCCAATATGTTACAGGAAACACATAACTGTTTTTGTCTGGACTAACAAACAGATCCTAGAGGGATCGAAGTGTCCGCCATCGTAAGATCTGTCTGTGATCTTTTCTCCTATACATTTGATTGATACTCTAGTCAACAGTAAAATGCATCTTACTTTCGATAAAAACAACAACTTCATACAGATAGACTGGACAGTGTCCTTTTAAAATTATATCTTCTTCCTAAATATAGTTACAGTATGGTACATATTCTGGTAGCTATATATTTTTCTGACCAAGTGACTTGAAGCTCAAAACAAAATTGATCTTGCACATGCCATAAGGACTAAGGGGAGTCTACTTGAGAAACTGAGAAAGCGATGACAAATCTTCAACTGTCAAAATTCAAGATGGCACATTCAGTACTAAAAAAAAAATCTTTAGGGCGGAAAATGGATATTTTTTAGTGACATAGAACAGCACACCATCTGCTGGTGGTGGGTTAAAATATGGCGCCTCACTGTATGCTATTTACTTGCAGTGATCTTAACGGTCACCTGAGTCCTAAAGTATTTATTTTTGTTGTTGAAATATGTACTCATTTGAGTAAAAAAAAAATGTTCAGTATAACGTTAACTTAAGTTTGTCAGGACCATGAGCTAATCATTCCTACAAACTTTGTAGGAATGATCGACTCATGGTCCTGCCAAAGTGTTGTTATTTTTCAAGTCGATCAGAAATCCAATATGGCCGTAACAGCCGCCATTTTGAAAAACTATTTCAAACTTAAAGTTAAGTTTGAAATAGTTTTCAAAATGGCGGCCGTTACGGCCATATTGGATTTCTGATCGACCCATAAAATAACAACACTTTGTCAGGAGCATTAGTCGAATCATTCCTACCTAGTTTCAGTTCAATCGGCCCAACAGAACTTGACTTTAAGTTTGAAATAATTTTTCAAAATGGCGGCCGTTACGGCCATATTGGATTTCTGATCGACTCGAAAAATAACAAAACTTTGTCAGGACCATGAGGCGATCATTCCTACCAACTTTCAGTTCAATCTGCCCAGCAGAACTTGACTTTTAGTTGGAAATGTATAATGTTAACGGACGACGGACGACGACGGATGAAAACGGATAGCAATAGGGCACTTGAGCTAAAGCTCAGGTGACCTAAAAACACCATGACAGATCAATAATAGTAACTTGAGTAAAAAAAAAATGTTCAGTATAACGTTAACTTAAGCTTGTCAGGACCATGAGCTGATCATTCCTAGACAGATTTTCAGTTATATCGGCCTATTAGAACTTGTTTTTAAGTTTGAAATAGGCATTTTAAAAATAGCAGCCATGGCAGCTTTAAGTTTGAAATAGTTTTCAAAATGGCGGCCGTGGCGGCCATATTGGATTTCTGATCGACTTGAAAAATAACAACACTTTGGCAGGACCATGAGTCGATCATCGGACGACGGACGACGACGGATGAAAACGGATAGCAATAGGGCACTTGAGCTAAAGCTCAGGTGACCTAAAAACACCATGACAGACCAATAATGGTAACTTGCAATTCGGCTCGCTTACAATGGTAAAAAGCTAAGTTTAAATTGGAGAATCTGGAATGGGTTGTCAGTGACTAGATACATTTGTAAGTGGAGTGTTGGTAAGAGAAACGATGTGGCTTCAAATCTTGCTCTGGCCTGTTGTGTATTTTCATCTCGGTTAAACACACAAAAAAGAAAACAAATATGTACTCATTTGAGTAAAAAAAAATGTTCAGTATAACGTTACCTTAAGTTTGTCAGGACCATGATCTGATCATTCCTAGACAGATTTTCAGTTATATCGGCCTATTAGAACTTGTTTTTAAGTTTGAAATAGGCATTTTAAAAATAGCAGCCATGGCAGCTTTAAGTTTGAAATAGTTTTCAAAATGGCGGCCGTGGCGGCCAGATTGGATTTCTGATCGACCCAAAAAATAACAAAACTTTGTCAGGACCATGAGGCGATCATTCCTACCAACTTTCTGTTCAATCGGCCCAGCAGAACTTGACTTTAAGTTGGAAATGTATAATGTTAACGGACGACGGACGACGGACGACGACGGATGAAAGCGGATAGCAATAGGTCACTTGAGCTAAAGCTCAGGTGACCTAAAAACACCATGACAGATCAATAATAGTAACTTGCAATTCGTCTCGCTTACAATGGTAAAAAGATAAGTTTAAATTGGAGAATCTGGAATGGGTTGTCAGTGACTAGATACATTTGTAAGTGGAGTGTTGGTAAGAGAAACGATGTGGCTTCAAATCTTGCTCTGGCCTGTTGTGTATTTTCATCTCGGTTAAACACACAAAAAAGAAAACAAATTACACTAATTACATCAATTGTGATTTTATTGCACTTTAAAATTTCAGACTTTTGGTAAAAATAAGTATTAATACCGACAATAACATACATAGAACAGCATTGTTGACACAAGGTGTATTCAGTTAAATCATACAGAATGACCTCCCTTTGTGTTATATTATGTGGCACAAGTAGTATCTAGTTCAGGACACAGTGACCTCCCTTGGTTTTGTTTTTAGAAGAGTATTTTGTATTCAAAAATAAATCTCGTGGATGTTTTGTACAATTAATACCATATTTACAATATTAAAATCATTTCCTGTGACATCTTTTGTTAAGACTCCTCAACAAAATATATCAATATTATAAAAAGCTCTCAATAAATTGTTAATAATATGGCATCAATGTAGATTATAAGTGTTAATGATAATTGTTAACACAAGAATATAACGATAAATAATATAATTTAAATAGTTGTTCACAAAAAGAGGCCCATGGGCCTTAACGGTCACCTGAGTCCTACAGTATTTATTTTTGTTGTTGAAATATGTACCAATTTGAGTAAAAAATAGTTAAGTATAATGGCAGCCAAATTGTATTTTTGATTGACCCGAAAAATAACAACACTTTGTCAAGACCATGATTCGATCATTCCTACAAAGTTTCAGTTCAATCGGCCAAGTAGAACTTTACTTTACGTTTGAAATAGGTATTTTCAAAATGGCGGCAATGGTGGCCATATTGGATTTCTGATCGACCAGAAAAAATAACAACACTTTGTCAGGACCATGATTCGATCATTCCTACAAAGTTTCAGTTCAAT
>NW_018408529.1:141113-227966 GCF_002113885.1 Mizuhopecten yessoensis
AAAAATAACAACACTTTGTCAGGACCATGAGGCGATCATTCCTACCAACTAACAGTTCAATCTGCCCAGCAGAACTTGACTTTAAGTTTGAAATAGTTTTTAAAAATGGCGGCCGTGGCGGCCATATTGGCTTTCTGATTGACCCGAAAAATAACAACTCTTTGTCAGGACCATGAGTCGATCATTCCTACCAACTTTCAGTTCAATCGGCCCAGCAGAACTTGACTTTAAGTTTGAAATGTAAAATGTTAACGGACGACGGACGACGACGGACGAAGACGGATAGCAATAGTAAAAATAATTATACAAATGAATATTCATTCAAATTTAGTAAATAATTGTTAAAAAATGTCTATTACTGTAACAATGATAAAAGTATAGCAACAACAGTGTAAGCGTATGGGTGACCAAGACAATAGATGTAAGCGTATGGATGACTCGGATATATCACATTTGTCTTTACATTTTGAAGTAAATAAAGGCAATGTTTTGTTTAGAATAATCAATATTGAACACAGCTTTTTATTGATTAAGACTAATTCTTAAAATTGTAAAGTTGCAACATATATCTGGTGTTCAAGTTCATTCAGAAACATGCAGTGAAAAGACTAATACACTCTTTTAACTAATGCATACAAATAAAGCCCCAAGTCCCCACCTGGAGGGGCTTTATTAGCATTCAGCACTTGTACATAGCCCTTTGTCTTTAACCTCCCAGCTAACAAGCATACAGAAATAATGCCAAATATGTTGCATCCCTCTCTTTTCAAAAGTCCTGGGTCCAACCCAATCCTTGATAAAATGTATTTATAATGCCATATTACACAAAAATACTAAATTTGAACGAAATTGAACAATAACAGAGTTTCGACCAATCAGTAACCGGTATATGGCAGCCATTTTGTCTAATTAGAAAATGAATGTCATGGTTGAGTTCGCGGTACCATCATACACCTACATGCCAAATTTGGAATGCATTGGAAAATATCTATAAAACATGTAAAATAGGATATGTGACATTCATTGGCTATCATTAGAACATCAAAACAAGATAAATCCAAAAAGGTATGGGTATAGGAAGCTTAAATCAGGAACAGTTAGTTTCAGAACTAATTTTATGATAAATGGGACCTCATTGACTTACACCTGTGTGGGTGTTAAAGGTGTGGTAATAAAATTCCTTCTAGAGCATTTAACTGAAATGATAACATGCAACATATTCCAACTGTTATTTCGATACCGAATATTACATTATTTCAAGAAAGAATTGTTCTTTTTATTGAAGATTTAAGCAGAAAAGTATGTGAAATTGTATTACTAATGAGCATTTTGACACGTTACGGTAAACCTTCGGTCAGTTTGAATCGGCGGATAGTTCGAACACGTATTTTTTTCAATAAAATCAATAATTTTCTAGCTAGTGATAGTTCAAACTCTGATTGACCCTATTTCGGATAGTCCGAACTTGTCAAATGAAAACGTAAAGTAAGATTTTTTTTCGGCAAACTCCATTGAAAGCTCGCGGCGATCGGCCCCGGAAAAAATGCCAATACTTTGATCAACAGACACGTTTAGGGTAATGGGTTGTATGTGTGGGCATTGCAGTACAGCTGTGACCGACAAGCCATAAATATATGTCACAGATTTTAGCGTTGATTCATTTTTTTTACATTGTTTGAAAAATACATCCTGCACGAGACAGCCAATTTCAACTTAGGCCCCGACAATGTATAAATAACATGCGATCAGTACGAACTAATGTCACGCTGTATGGCTGTACGCTAAGATATCGCCCGTGTGTTGTCAAATACAGTGTTAACTAAGCAGTATGATTATTTTATTGCGACCAGACATCCCTTAATTATTGCCAATCAAGGTATTACCTGTAAACGTGTGCCCTCACACCAGGTAGGGCAGGACACGATGTCGCGGTAGGAATCGGCCGCCCAGCCATGGTGAGTGACGTGATTAGCATTCATGTCAAAGCCCAGACAATCCACAGGTGTCCCAATTAGCGATGGGTAATTTTGAAGGTGTCAAATAAGTTTGGTAGGTATTAGGACTATATCACTTATAATTTAAAGCAGACATGTTGATGTTCTGACCTAATTTTACTAACATATAGACCTATATTTACTGTACAGTAGCGCTTTGTAAACGCAACAGGTTATGTAGACTATGTTTTCAATTTATTAAACGGACCATTCATTACGAAATAACAAAACCTAACCACGCAGAGACTCAATATTTAGGTCTCTGATACAAGCTAGGTAGTCTTAACTTTTGTGTCACAAATGAAACGTGTACTGTTTCGGGGCCTACACAAGGGCCTCTGCTTCGCAATAACGATCATAATTATCACGAAATGAAGAAAGTTTAATGATCAATTAACATTGAATTAAATAATATACTATCATTTTACCCATTTATAAATGTGCCATTGTTCTATGCCAGGCCGTCGTTGTTACGTATCGACCTTACATTGGATATATAGAGGTATACTCCGGTGAAGAAAATGTCGGGTATATGTTCGAACTGACCGTAATTTAAATAGTTCTAAAACTAGTCTATTTTTCATACTTGATTAAAAGTTGGCTACCAATAATATCTTTCAACATTAGGAATTTCAAAAACAATCACAACCGGTAAATTTGTCATATAACACTTTTGATTAAAAAAAAAAANACGTTAGACCTATATTTACTGTACAGTAGCGCTTTGTAAACGCAACAGGTTATGTAGACTATGTTTTCAATTTATTAAACGGACCATTCATTACGAAATAACAAAACCTAACCATGCAGAGACTCAATATTTAGGTCTTTGATACAAGCTAGGTAGTCTTAACTTTTGTGTCACAAATGAAACGTGTACTGTTTCGGGGCCTACACAAGGGCCTCTGCTTCGCAATAACGATAATAATTATCACGAAATAAAGAAAGTTTAATGATCAATTAACATTGAATTAAATAATATACTATCATTTTACCCATTTATAAATGTGCCATTGTTCTATGCCAGGCCGTCGTTGTTACGTATCGACCTTACATTGGATATATAGAGGTATACTCCGGTGAAGAAAATGTCGGGTATATGTTCGAACTGACCGTAATTTAAATAGTTCTAAAACTAGTCTATTTTTCATACTTGATTAAAAGTTGGCTACCAATAATATCTTTCAACATTAGGAATTTCAAAAACAATCACAACCGGTAAATTTGTCATATAACACTTTTGATTAAAAAAAAAAAGAAAAACAGAGCTTTCTTTCAACTTTTCCTTTAACCTGTGTTTCTTCATGACCAAAGGTCATTAGGTCTTGATATTTGGCAAGTAGGTTGCTCATGTGAATGGATTTAAGTTTTGTAAAAGTCGATGACCTTGAACGAAAGGTCACAAAAATCAAATGTGCTAAAAATATTTTTGTATGGGGAGTCAGACAAGGATATCTTTACTTGCTTTATTTATTAAGAGTTAACGATATAAATTAATGTAATACTCCTTCATATATTGTTTAATGAATGACAATAAGCAAAAAAAATAATAACTAGAACTGTTAGCCAAAGACTAACTAATACCCCCTCTCCTATATAAACCAGAACTGTAAGCTAAATGCTAACTTAGACAAAGCATTGCAAAGCTATCTATAGTCTCCCACCAGTAATTATTAAAGTATATATGTCACTGACATACTTCATGTACTCCCTCTCTATGCCAAAACATACTGCCATACCAAATCTTGTTAGCTCAGATGAACTAGGCTAGCTGAATCGTTCTAGTAGTTAAGAAAGAGTTGCTGTGTCAATGATTTTTATCAAAGGGCCATAACTCCTTCAAAAGGGTCGAAATGAAAAAAATACTACCCTGATGCACGACATCAGGGAGTAATTACCATATCTGTAAACATTAATTGAAATCAGCCCAGTAGTTTATGAGGCAGACAAAGTTTTTTTAACAATGGGCCATAACTCCTTTTTAAAGGGCCGGAATGAAAACATTCTACTTGGATGCACAATGTCAGGGGGCAGTTACCATATCTGTAAACTTCCGTTGATATTGGCCCCCATAGTTTTGCAGGAGTTGTCTGGAAAAAGATTTTTCAACAAAGGGCCATTACTCCTAAAAAGGGTCAGATTGAATGAAATAATACCTGGAGGCACACCATCAGGTGGTAGTTACCATATATCAGAAAACTTTCGTTGAAATTCACCCCTTAGTTTTGGAGGATATTTCGAGACAAGGTTTTTACGTAAACCAAGAGACCCAGAGGGCATGTATCGCTCACCTGGATATCTAAGTTATCATGGCAAAATATTCCCCAAATGAGATCCAAAGGAATATGCCAGACCCCAAGGCCAATCCTTGTAGCATATCTGTATTAAATTTTTCATGCCCAGCAATTTTATGTATGGTTATGGGGTGGGAATCTCAACTGTTTCCAAGCTGTGACTCAGAAACTAGGTCTATAGGTTGTGGCCAGACCCCATTTGTCTCTTTTTGCCCAGCATTTGTATTTAACCCGTTTCAAAGTTATGATCCAGGGGTTAAGTCTGCAAAGGTTTTCAAAGGTGGGGCAGACCCTGGGATCCATTCCAATATCATGACTGCAATAGTCTCTTTATGCCCAACAATTGTATATACAGTTTTTGGGAGGGGATCTCAACCATTTCAAAGTTATGACCAAGGAACTATGTCTCCAAGGGTGGGGCCAGACCCTAGGGACATCTTGGAAGCAGCTGTGCATTCTTCTCTTTATACTCAGCAATTGTATATATGGTTATATGGTGGGGATCTAAACCATTTCCAAGTAACAAACTTTTTTTGGCACCACCCCTAAGCCCAGGGGGTCAGCTCCACCATTTGTACAATTTTGAATCCCCACCACCTAGGGATACTTCCAGTGATATATGGTTAATATCCATCTCTTAATTCCAAAGAAGAAGTCACTTAAAGCAATATAGCCACATTGCCCCCTTTTGGCCCCGCCCCTCAGCCCCCTGGGGGGTCAGTCCCACCATTTGTACAATTTTGAATCCGCACTACCTAGGGATGCTTCCAATCAAATATGGTTGATATCTATCTCTTAGTTCCAGAGAAGAAGCCGCTTAAAGCAATAAAGCCAAATTGCCCCCTTTTGGCCCGCCCCTCAGCCTCCTGGGGGGTCAGCCCTACCAATTGTACAATTTTGAATCCCCACCACCTAGGGATGCTTCCAGTCAAATATGGTTGATATCCATCTCTTAGTTCCAGAGAACAAGTCGCTTAAAGCAATATTCCCGAATTGCCCCCTTTTGGCCCCGCCCCTCAGCCTCCTGGGGGTTCAGCCCACCATTTGTACAATTTTGAATCCCCACCACCTAGGGATGCTTCCAGTGAAATATGGTTGATACCCATCTCTTAGTTCCAGAGAAGAAGTCGCTTAATGCAATATAGCCAAATTGCCCCCTTTTGGCCCACCCCTCAGCCTCCTAGGGGTCAGCCCTACCATTTGTACAATTTTGAATCCCCACCACCTAGGAATGCTTCCAGTCAAATTTAGTTGAATTCAAATCAGTGGTTAAGAAGAAGAAGTCGTTTAAAGAAATTGTTGACGGATGGACACTGGACGCCACTCTATGGCATAAGCTCACCTGGAAACTTTCGTTGAAATTGGTCAACTACTTTAGGAGTTGTCCAGACAAATGTTTTTTACGGACGGACAGGCTTATTCCAATATCCCCCCTCCCTAACTTCTTTGCGGGGAGTATAATAGTTTTAATATCAAGATTATTTCATTGTTTTTATATAATTGCATATCTTTGTCTATAACACAATCATAACCTTAAATAGTTCTTCAGAGGAAAGATTACTTTGGTAGAATACATATTCATGAGTTATTACCGCTGCACATAAATTTAAAACATGTGTAAAAAAAAAAAGGTATTTTGGTATGATACAAAAACAGACAAGAGGCCCAATGGGCCTGCATCGCTCACCTGGTATTAATCTCACATTTGTAATTTTAAAAGTGGACTAAAATACAGCTGCAGGCAGAATATCAGTGTGACCTTGAATGTCAAACAATGACATTAGGTTGAAAGTGGGTCAAGGTCATTCATTTGAACAAATTTGGTAGCCCTGATTACAGGCTACAGGCCAAATATCAGTACCCTGGGCATTTTGGTTATTGAGAAGAAGTTGTTTGAAGGTTTTAAGACATTTGACCCCTGTGAACTATAAGTGGGTCAAGGTCATTCAATTGACCAAACTTGGTAGCCCTTAATCCCAGTATGCTACTGGCCAAATATCATCAGCCTGGGCCTCTTGGTTATTGAGAAGATGTTGTTTAAAGTAAAAAGTTAATGGACAGAAAACGAAGAACGGACGGTGCACCATGCCATAACCTCACTTGAACTTGGTAGCCCTTCATCCCAGCATGTTACTGGCCAAATATCATCACCCTAGGCCTCCTGTTTATTCAGAAGAAGTCGTTTAAAGGTTTTTAAAATATTTGACCCCTGTGACCTTAATATAAGTAAAGGGCATTTATTTGAACAAACTTGGTAGCCCTCTATTACAGCATGCTATTGGTCAAATAGTATCATCCTTGGCTTCTTGATTATTGAGAAGTAGTTGTTTAAAGGTTTTAAACATAGTTGACCCCTGTGACCTTGAATATAGGTTGTGGTCATTTATTTGAACAAACTTGGTAGCCCTTCATTCCAGCATGTTACTGGCCAAATATCATCACCCTAGGCCTCTCGTTTATTCAGAAGAAGTCGTTTAAAGGTTTTTAAAATATTTGACCCCTGTGACCTTAATATAAGTAAAGGTCATTTATTTGAACGAACTTGGTAGCCCTCTATTACAGCATGCTATTGGTCAAATAGTATCATCCATGGCTTCTTGATTATTGAGAAGAAGTTGTTTAAAGGTTTTAAACATAGTTGACCCCTGTGACCTTGAATATAAGTAAAGGTCATTTATTTGAACAAACTTGGTAGCCCTCTATTACAGCATGCTATTGGTCAAATAGTATCATCCATGGCTTCTTGATTATTGAGAAGAAGTTGTTTAAAGGTTTTAAACATAGTTGACCCCTGTGACCTTGAATATAGGTTGAGGTAATTTATTTGAACAAACTTGGTAGCCCTTCATTCCAGCATGCTTCTGGCCAAATATCATTACCCTAGCACTTTTGAAGAAGTTGTTTAAAGTAAAAAGTTGACGCCGGACGGACGCCGGACGCCGCACAATGCCATAAACTCACTTGCCCGTTTGGGCCAGGTGAGCTTCATTAGTTCTTTGTCAGTTCAATCTTTTCTCTTCTTTCCTCTAATCTGTTTGATGGAGTCATGTTGACATTAAATGCACCTTGAGGTAACTTTTGATCTAAACTTAATACTGATGTGTATGAAAGCCAACCTTCAAAGATTGCTGTAGGTAGGCCATTTTGTTTAACTGATCAGTTTTAAAAGTAAACATGAACTATAAAGGATAGTGGGCATTGGCTGGCCCAAAAACAAATTTTGGGGAGAGGAAAGAATTTGAAGCACTGGCCAAAATGACATATTGGTGGCCCAAATCATTTTGGCAAGAAATATTTCCACAGCATTTAACCCAATGCTTCAACACATTTAAATT
Source organism: Mizuhopecten yessoensis (assembly GCF_002113885.1). Lineage (NCBI taxonomy): Eukaryota > Metazoa > Mollusca > Bivalvia > Pectinida > Pectinidae > Mizuhopecten > Mizuhopecten yessoensis. The sequence goes on from NW_018408529.1 coordinate 148,737, forward strand.
ACATTTAACATGAAAAAATGTTTGTTATATGTAAAACAGAATAAAACATATATTTAATTCTTCAACCCTAGTTTAAACTGGACATGATTCATTCAGGTCTTCCTAAAAAGAAATACAAAAATCTTGCACCTCAAAGAAGACACCCTGGCAGTATTTCATCACATTTTCTAAATCATGGACAGTTCCATTCAAATCGAAGTTATGCCAACTGAAAAATGTACTGCCCCCAGTTAATGTGGAAGGGACTATAATTTCTTTTATTCATTAATTTTTCAACAGTAGCTCAAACTATTTTTGTTGGGCCAGTGACTAACTCACTTTTGACAACTTTTAGTAACTCGAGCAAGACTTTTAACCGCCATTGGCGAGCAAGCGACCGTCCATGTCAGGCACTGCTGCTCAACAAGGGAACAAGGGGAACCTACATATAACATTTGAGAAAGATCCTCCCGTACTTCCCGAGAAATAGCGATAACAAACTTTCACTATCAAAATCAAAGATGGCTGCCTGTCGGCCATGTTGTTTATCTGATCAGTCTCAAAAGTTGCCCTGCCCAGCTTAGGACCAAGGGGAACCTATAAATAAAATTTAAGAAAGAACCCTCTGGTACTTACCGAGAAATAGCGATAACAAATTTTCACTATCAAAATCAAAGATGGCTGCCTGTCGGCCATGTTGTTATCCGATCAGTCTTAAAAGTTGCCCTGCACAGCTAAGGACAAAGGGAAACTTACACATAAAATTTGAGAATGATCCCTCGGGTACTTCTTGAGAAAACCAATAACAAGAATTGTTAAGGATGATGGACGACCGATGGACCACGAACCAGGGAGATTTGAATAGCCCACCTCAGATGATGGTGGGCTAAAAAGTTGATTGGCTCTGTTGGATCGGTTTAATTTTATTCCCCATGGCAAACATAGGTGTTATATCATCGTCATCCTGGTAAACCTTCAGCTAAATCGATCGATGAAACATCATCATTTTCCGGTGAAAAACCACGCATCGAATTTCAGCAAGCACACCACCAATTCTCACGATTTCATCAACATCAAACCCTTCAAATTTGATTTTGCTATCACTACTTTCATTCAGAACTTGCCAAACTAAAACATCGTTTTCGGAATCACTTTTACTGGACGAAGCCATGTTTGATCGCTAACATACGCTCGCCAGGTACACGCCGTGTTCAGCGGTGCATATCTCATTATCGGCAACTCTATTCTTACTATACATTTCAGGAATGCTAGTTCAGGGCCTCAACCTGCTTTCTCATTTGCATACTCTTAACCTAGATGAATAATAACGTGCCCGGATGTTACCTAATATGGCAGTTACTACTATCGACATTGGTCGTGATCAGCGGTGAGGGACCAGAATGAACAGCGTGACATATGTTGTGAACAGCTCTTAAAGGGTTAATAATAAGTAAGAAACGGAACAATAACAATAAGTCACCAGACTTCATAAGTAGGAAACGGAACATAGATATATCGTAGCTATACGGTCTAGTTTATGATTAGATCATCGATTAATAGTTTGAAGAAATAAATCGGCCCAAAATGTATCAATGTCAAGGAAGTATTTCCACATCAACCAAGTCAAACCCTTCATAGATATATCGTAGCTACGGTCTAGTTTATGATTAAATCATCGATAAATAGTTTGAAGAAATAAATCGGCTCAAAACGTATCAATGTCAATGTTCAATTCAAACCCTTCATAGATATATCGTAGCTACGGTCTATTTTAATGATTAAATCATCGATAAATAGTTTGAAAAATAAATCGGCTCAAAACGTATCAATGTCAAAGTTCAATTCGGCCTCACCTGCAGACGACATGTGCCCCTCGGTCCGCCGATATTTTCCTGTTTGCGTAGGGCACAAAGCCGTTCATTGGAAAGTTAGATATTATGTTACACTGAAGTATTTCCACATCAACCATGTCAAACCCTTCAAAACCTTTATTATCATTGTAGGTGACGCTGGACAGTAAATGTTTACCATCATATTCATGGCTACAATCTATACGTCTGCCATTTTTATGGGATTTTTTCGATTTGAAATTCTCTCGCACACCTTCGGTCATTACTAGTGTACACTGCTGGGAATATCGAATAATGACAAAACAAGCAATCAGAAGCCTTCTACTTTAGTATACGTGTTCTGGTTTGGTATAGCAACAACTTTACACTTCCTGGCTACCAATCAAAACCTACAGACCAAGAAACAGCATATGCCGTGCGTAGCACCGACGACCTGGCTTTTCAAAAACAGCATATGCCGTGCGTACCAGCCTAAGGGTTAATAAGAATAAGTAAGAAACGGAACAATAACAACAAGTCACCGACTTCGTTCAGGGTGACTTAATAAGTAACAAGAGGCCCATGGGCCTAACAGTCACCTGAGTCCTACAGTATTGATTATTGTTGTTGAAATATGTACCAATTTGAGTAAAAAATAGTTAAGTATAACGTTAACTTAAATTGTCAGGAACATGAGCTGAGGGACAATTTATTTGTTATTTATTAACAGTTGCATTTTCCACGTTATGGAATCAATAAGTTACGCTCAGGAGTGACGTAAACACAGCAGGGGTCAATCCTGAGTTCACAAAGTTAATACCTCGTATGTCCACTGTTTGCCTGAATGCAAGTCTGGCAACGTCGACGCATGGAGCTTATCAGACGGTTTAAGAATGCTTGTGGGATGGCATTCCAGATCTGTACCAACGCTGCAGCCAAATCAGCTAACGTCACCGGTTGATTAGGTAATGCCCATAATCTGCCCTTCATTTCATCCTCGACGTGTTCAATGGGCAACGAATCGGGGGATACAGCAGGCCAGGGCAACATGTCAACGTTCTGCTGGGCCAGAAAGTACATAGCGACATGAGCTGTGTGTGGCCTGGCGTTGTCCTGCTGTAGCGTAATTTGACGTTGCCGTCCTTGCATGAATGGAACGACATGGGTCTGGAGGATCTCGTCACGGTAACGTAGCGCGTTCAAATTCCCGTTAACAACCACCAGAGGCAAGCTCCCGTTGGCTGTGATGCCGCCCCAAATCATAACGCTGCCTCCACCAAAAGAACATCTTTGTACCATACACGCGTTACGGTTTTCTCCAATGCGACGATACACTCTAGAACAGCTGTCACTACTATCCAGGTGGACTCGCGACTCGTCCATAAACAAAGTACCTGCCCAATCCGGTCGAGTAAATAGCAGATGCCTTCTGCATCAGTCCAGGGCCCGTATTCATGAAACCGTTCTCATGCTCTAGCATGGATTCTGTGCTCAAGCCAACTTTCTTGTTAATCGCTTAAATCATGTAAAACAATCAAAAAGGCAAATGTAAACAATGAAACAGTAGTAAGCTTCAAGTCTCTTCAAAATGTTTCCAAAGCATTGACAAAACAAGATTTATTTATTAAGTTACAACAAGAACAAGAAATTAAGCTTGAGCACAAAAACCATGCTTGAGCATGAGAACGTTTTTATGAATACGGGCCCAGATGTGCTACAGGATGACTGGGCGGATTGCAGGACATCGCTGACGGATAGCTCGTTCACACAATTGGTTCCCTACAGTACTCTGGCTTATTGGTAGCAACCCAGGGATTGTCCGTGCAGTCAAACTTGCCGTTTGGAAGCGATTTCTCAAATGCACAAACCGAATATGATTGTCCTGTTGACGTGACGTCACACTTGGACATCCCGCACGAGGTCGATCGCCGACGTGGCCAAACTGTTGATGTCGTCTCCGCCCATCAGGCCCCTGGGGAGCCAGACCCATGGTTTATACAAAATTGTTTCCCGACTACCCAAGGATGCTCCACACCAAATATGGACCAAATCCTTTCATTCCTACAGAAGAAGAAGGATTTTAAAGAATAATTTGCTATGTTTCCCTTATTGGGCCCCACCCCTCAGCCTCCAGGGGGGCCAGACCCACCATTTATACAAACTTTGTTCCCCTTCCCCCAAGGATGCCTCTGACCAAATCCTTTCATTCCTACAGACGAAGACGGATTTTAAAGAATAATTTGCTATGTTTCCCCTATTGGGCCCCGCCCCTCAGCCCCCAGGGGGGCCAGACCCACCATTTATACAAACTTTGTTCCCCTTCCCCCAAGGATGATTCTGACCAAATCCTTTCATTCCTACAGAAGAAGGATTTTAAAGAATTTGCTACATTTCCTCTATTGGGCCCCACCCCTCAGCCCCCAGGGGGGCCAGACCCACCATTTATACAAACTTTGTTCCCCTTCCCCGAAGGATGCTTCTGACCGAATTTTTTCATTCCTACAGAAGAAGAAGGATTTTAAAGAATTTGCTACATTTCCTCTATTGGGCCCCACCCCTCAGCCCCAAGGAGCCAGACCCACCATTTATACAAAATTGGTTCTTCTTCACCCAAGGATGCTCTACACCAAACTTTGTAAAAATCAACTCAGTGGTTCAGGACTACTAGTTTAGAGTTGACGGATGACGGATGCTGTGGTATGGCAGAAGCTCATCTTGGTCCTTCAGACCAGGTGAGCTAAAAATTGAGTCCCCTTGGCCCAAGGATGCTCCTGACTAAATTACGATAAAATCCCTTAATCTCTATGGTATTGGAAGGATTTTAAAGGTTTTATCTCTATTTCCCCTATTGGGCCTCACCTCTCTGCCTCCAGGGGGGTTAGACAGACCATTTATACAAAATTGGTTCCCCTTCACTCAAGGATGCTTCATACCAAATTTGGACAAAACCATGTCATTCGTACAGAAGGTATTTGAAGAATTTGCTATGTTTCCACTATTTGGCCCCTCCCTTCTGCCCCCAGGAGGGCCACACTCACTGTTTATACGAAATTGAGTCCCTTTTGCCAAAGGATGCTCAAGACAAAATTAGGATAAAATCCCTTAATCCCTATGGTAGAAGGATTATAAAGGTTTTACTTTTATTTCCCCTTTTAGGCCCCGCCCCTTAGGTCCCGGGGGGTCACACCCACTGTTTATCCAAAATTGGTTCCTCTTTACCCAAGGATGCTCTACACCAAATACTTTCATTCCTACAGAAAAAGGATTTTAAAGAATAATTTGCTATGTTTCCCCTATTGGGCCCCGCCCCTCAGGTCCCAGGGTGTCACATCCACGGTTTGACGAGAAAAACTGGTCAACGCCTATAGAGAGCAAACTGCACAGGAAAAACTGTCAATGACACACGGATAGTGTGTATGGGTCATACTCATGTGTGCGAATTTTCTTGTATATGCAGTTGGTAATACATGTTCTATAACAATTCTCCGCATGCAGTTTCTTTTTTCTACTACTAGTATAGGAATCGGAGTAAAAACAGTAATTAATCGGCGTTATCATTTGATGCTACTTTTCCACTTCAATACCCGTTATTTTCAGGGTTTATTCCCCCTTCAAATCTGACCCGAAAAACGTACCTGTGCACTATACCCGAGTGAACACGATTGCCGCAAATTTACAGTACTGACCTTTACATGCAATATTCATGTTAACCTTATTCATTCAGATTCTACTCAATAGCACAGTAATAGTATGTGCTTTTGTGTCTTCCTTATCAGTGCTTATCACATGCAATGTGAAATAGATGTTCAATCATTTTAAATCAGGTTGGTTTTTATTTTGACCATGCGAACAGGATTTGTTTTATGCCGTCTCACTCTCAAGATCCTTAACTCTGCTTTACTTTGCACTATACAGCTACATGCCCAGTTTCCTCATTATAGGCCTCGGTGTTCCCATTCACGTAGAAATGTGCGCGATTCGCACACGTATTTCAAACAAGAAGCCCAGAGGGCCTGTATTGCTCACCTGGATACCTAAGCAATCATGGCAAACTATTCTCCAAATGAGATCAAGGGAATATGCCAGACCCCAAGGCCAATCCTTGGAGCATAGCTATATTAGATTTTGACTGCATTTGTCTCTTTTTGCCAAGCATTTGTATATATAGTTTTGGGGTGGGGATCTCAACCGTTTCAAAGTTATGACCCAGGGGCCAAGTCTGCAAGGGTAGGGCAGACCCTGGGATCAATTCTAATATCATGATTGCATTCGTCTCTTTATGCCCAGCATTTGTATATATAGTTTTGGGGTGGGTATCTCAACCGTTTTAAAGTTATGGCCCAGGGACTATGTCTCCAAGGGTGGGGCCAGACCCTAGGGATATCCTGGAAGCAAATGTGCGTTCTTCTCTTTATACTCAGCAATTGTATATATGGTTATATGGTGGGGATCTCAACCATTTCCAAGTAATACATTTTATTGGCCTCGCCCCTCAGCCACACCATTTGTACAATTTTAAATCCCTGCCTCGCAGGAATACTTTTGATCAAATATGATTGACATCCAGTGCACAGTTCTACAGAAGAAGTCGTTTGTAGCAATATAGCCACATTGCCCCCTTTTGGCCCCGCCCCTTAGCCCCCTGGGGAGTCAGCCCCACCATTTGTACAATTTTGAATCCCCGCTACCTAGGGATGCTTCCAGTCAAATATGGTTGATATACACTTCTTAGTTCCAGAGATGAAGTCGCTTAAATCAATATGGGCAAATAAACCCCTTTTGGCCCCGCCCCTTAGCCCCCTGGGGAGTCAGCCCCACCATTTGTACAATTTTTAATCACCACCACCTAGGGATGCTTCCAGTCAAATATGGTTGATATCCACTTCTTAGTTCCAGAGATGAAGTCGCTTAAATCAATATGGGCAAATAAACCCCTTTTGGCCCCGCCCCTCAGCCCCCTGGGGGGTAAGCTCCACCATTTGTACAATTTTGAATCCCCGCTACCTAGGGATGCTTCCAGTCAAATTTAGTTTAATTCCAACCGGTAGTTAAGAAGAAGTCGTTTAAAGAAATTGTTGACGTACGGACGGACGCCACGGTATGGCATAAGCTCACCTTGGTCCTTCAGACCAGGTGAGCTAGTAAATCATGTACAGATATTGACTGCCCTACGTGACCTGCCACGCAAAAATCTGTCTCGCATTCAAAATGATTTTATATTCCACCTCGACGCAATGTTATTTAAACTAGTCAAAGTCAAAAACGAAAGTTGTGGGGTTTTCCCATTTTGTCGGCAGGTAGTTTTTTGTTCACGAAATCGCGTCAATATGTAAATCGTTATGGCCCTCTAGCTTGCTCTTCATTCGCGTATGCGGTTGAAACTGTTAAACCTGTAAAGAAACGACAGGTACAGATCTCGACCAGAGGCCTACCGCTAATAAATGAAAGCCTGTTGCAATCGGCAATCAGAAAATATGCCAATGCCAAACGTGAAAATATTACAAACCAAATGGCATGAGGAATTCGATTGTTTGAGGCTAGATGATCAGTCGGAAAAAGTCAACACCGTTACATCATCGGTGTATTCAAAAACGCTTATTCGGTAAGCAAAACTATAAATAAGTTTACTATCAACATAGGTGACATTTTGCAAAATGGGTCTTGATATGCAAGTCATCCTTGCAATGTTTTATTATGAATCAATATTATTTACAAAATATCAATCACAAAATGAAAACAAATGCTGAATATGATAATTCCTGTTGTTTTATTTTACTAGTACATAATTTATGACAACAAAAATTGGTACCCCAAAAAATACATACCTATACCCCCAAAATCTGCTGATGTACCCCATTTTGGAAACCTTGGGGTACCAAAAACCCCAAATGAGTGGGAACACCTGGCCTTGAGAGAAAATTGTTTAAAGTTTTCACAAATTTGATCCATGTGACCTTAAAAGTGGGTTAAGGTCATTCATTTGAACAAACTTGAAAGTACTTCATCCCCGCATGCTAATGCAATTGACAATCACATTCACCCTAGACCTTTAGGACAGCTAAGGTCATTAAAGCAGACAGAATAATCAAGTACATGTCTGTGGCCCATTAATACACGATTTTAAACCAACAAGGAGTGTTGTTACATATTATCACGGTAGAATTATTGATAGCATTGTCTGATAAATCTGGTGAAGCAGCATGCCTTCGAGATTTATCTGTATCAAACACAGGATTGAAACTTAAGTCAAGCATGTATCTAGTACTACAGCATTTCTTCATTTTGTTTTTGCTTTCCAAACATTAACTTAGTATTAAAACCAACACGAATAAATCAGAGCATATCTTCCCCAAGATAAATATACATCATTGCATTTGGATTACACATGGAAGTAAGCTCATTACCAGCACAGTACATTTTCATGGGACTGATTTATTACTGTTACTATACAAAAGAAGGAAGACTCATTTCCTAATTATTTCCCATCAATATTTTGATAACGCACGAGTTGCTGGACCCAGTTCTTGAATGGTCATAAAAATATGTGACTTTTACATAGGAAAGTGTATACCTTATCAACCAATTCCTAAATATAAATCTACATCATTTGTGAAACACGAGAATGTTACAAGACAAAATATAATGGTGCCGACACTTTTTAACGGGCCAGTCTATCTGTGGCTAGAAAAAATATAAATTCAAATTGTCAAATTACTAAACAGACAACAGAGTGAATAATTTTCCTTTCTCATTACACTTTAATGTAAATATAACCCATTTGTCGGATGGTTCGACATTTTGGCATTGCCTATAACATTTTTGGGAGCAGTTTCCTTTTTTGTCATACTGTATATCAATGTGTATGAGCATATATATGTATAAATTATTGTCGTCATTAATGTAGACAGTGTATGTAGATTGTCTTAACGCTTTCACCACTGTAGACCATAATGGACTCATCCAGATCAATGCATGGTAGAGTCCACTAAAGTTACATAGGGGTGAAAGGGTTAATATTAAAATGGGGTTCCATAAAAAGGAGTTTTATCAACTTGCAAAAAATATTCAATGTTATGCCTATGGACTAGTACTGCACCCTATGCAGGACACTTTTGCACATGACTGATCAAATTATGCTCAAGTGTGCCAATATGGTTCTTGTTAAATTTTACGAAATTGTGCCTTTCTACGATGAATACAAACTCAATACAGCTTCTAGTTACTTTTTTCCCCTAGTTTTATTCCATATCTTGCAAAAACATGTACTTTTAGCATGTGGCATAGACAAGTGACAAAGATACGTTGGAACCAGAGTACTTCCATTAAAAAAAATCTAGGTGTAACAATGATATCAGCACATTACAAACATATATATATACTGCAAGATTAAAAAAAATGCAAGAAATATGCAAACATGTTTTCAAGAACAATGAACTGGTTACTGGGCTGTAAACCCTGGTTTGGCCAAACAAAAAATATGTTGTTTCCGGTAACACTGTTCCATTTTTTTTACCTACCCGTAAATTTTCTATCAATTTAAAAAAGAAGCACTGCTGAAATCAAAATCATGATCACTCTCCTATATAAACCAAATACAATTGTATTTGAAAATAAAATGTTCCCAGTACTAAAACTTAAAGTTTTTCAATTTCAAACATGTTACAAGAAACAATTTTATTTTTTGTTTGACCGTATTTCAATAATAGATCAAAGGGGCAATGAAAACAATTTCAACTTTATACTCGGCCTTTTAAGTTTTCGCTCTAGTCTAGTGAGCTAAAAAAGAATCACGATAACCTATGTACAACCTTTTTATTATAATAACCATTTCAAATGGAATTTAGATTGAAACCCATCAATTATTGTCTAATGTTAAAGTCAAAGTTCCTCTTTGTAGATCCAATTCAAGAAATGAAGTTAAACTGGTTATTAAGCCATTTAACATGTAATGTCATCACGTCTGTCGCTGATTTATATATATATATAGGCAATATATATAAGATATGGAGCGATGCTGGTGATAAAGTCAGATGGGAGCGAGTACAACCATAAAACACGTGTTGTATTCACCTACCAGCCGCCACTGTTGCCACTTCGCCCGCCATAACCGCTACCTCCTCCTTGTTGGCTGTTGTAGCCTCTGCTACCACCACCACCACCACCGTAGCTTCTGCCACCGCCTCCACCGGAGCTGTACTGGGAGTCATCCCCTCCATAGCCTCGTTGCTGGTAGTTGTCACGTTGTTGGTAGCCACCTCCTCCATAGCCACCAGCTCCTCCATAGCCGCCACCACCACCTCCATAGCTACTTCGGCCACCACCATCCTTCCTCGATTCCGCTATCGACGTTTTAAGAGTACGTCCATCCAGCGAATGTGTTGTTGAGACCGCATCGTTGGCTCCTTTCGAGTCGCTAAATGTGATGAATGCGAATCCCCTTGACCGATTAGTTTCGCGGTCTAAAACAATGTTGCATTCTTCAATGTTTCCGTATTTATCGAAATATTCTCTTAAATCTTCTTCTCTTGTGCCAAAGCTAACATTTCCAACGTACATTTTACGTTCATCTGTCATCGTGTCTTATTGTATATAAGTAGTATCAATGTCTTTGATCCTTCTTACCAAAAAAGCAAATTTCTTTTCTTCAAATTCTGTGAACACGGAACCCACGCTGGCGGTAAAGATGGCTATTCAGGCACGGAGTACGCATGCGTATTGAAATGAAGTTTACCTCCCCTGATTCCTAGGTTACACACAACAGTTTTTTTTCTCTTCGATGTAGCTATTGAGCATAATGGGTCTATAGGGGAAGAAAGATACGAGTTTAATGTGTAACTATTTTTTTGCGTTCAATGCTTAAAAGGTTTCCCATTGTTGCATTACGCCTAATAATAATCCCCACAATTAAACTATTATAAACACTGAAATAGATGACTTTCTTTAATAGTTTTATAATTGAGTTTTCTTCGCCACTTTTTCGTGTTATTGTCCCACCCAACAACTAAACTGCTAAGATCATCAAGTTATAAATATTTGCTCAGGACCCAAATATATAGGGATGGCCGAACTTGTTCCGGTCTACTCTACTCAAAATCTATAAAACTATGGCAAAATATTTTAACAAGCGAAACGTTTACATGGCAATCCCAGAGAAAATAAAACAAGAAGAATATAAGACAATACAGGGCCCAGGTAAAGGTTAATTTGCCTTATTATTTTTCCATATTATTCCCGACAAGTGATTGCCTAGAAGTGCATCACGTGTCCACCGATAAAAACCGATATTGACTTGGAGCGCGTGATTTTTGTTAAAGGACTGTGTGTTTCTAAAAACAGAATTATGACGTGTCTCCAAACAATGCACCGTCCCACTTCCGAAGCGTTTTTTGTTGTGGGATTTTTCAGATTGCTTATATTACTGTTTTGTAAAATAATAAAACAACTGAAGCCTTTAACTTCGGTTAATTGGATTTATCAACCCGAGAATCGACATCAGCCAAATGCTATGATTGAATATTATCGGCGATTAACCAGGGGCGGATCCAGAATTGTTTTCAGGAGGATGTCACCATTCCAGATTTCCAGTTTATTTTGCAACAAATGTGGTCTGATACATATGTCATGTTGTACAAAATGAAGTTAAATTCTCTCTTGTATTCAAAATGGCATTAGTTAAAAATGAATTTTGCTCTTTCTGTAAAACACATCGGGAAACTATTGAACACATTCTATGGGACTGCCAAGAAGTTAAAAGATTGCTTCATAATTTTGAGAGGTTAACCCAAATTTTTCATATCAACTACACATTGAATAAAAAACAATTTATTTTTGGTATAATATGTGCAGACGAACCAGATGCTGAAGTTGACAATTCAGGGGCGGATCCAGGATTTCCTAAAAGAGGGGTCCCGAGAATTTTTTTTCAATAGTCAACGGTGTGCTAGGCAGCACCCCGAGCGCGTAGCGCGAGGAGAGGGAGGGTACGTGAGGGGGTCTTCCTCCTGCCGTAAAGGGGGGTTTGGGGGATCTCCCCCAAAAAATTGTGTTTTCTAGAACGTCTCAGAAGCGATTTCCCGTGTTCTGAGGATTACGTTTTTATGTTTAATTAACAAGAAGAAAAAAACATAATATCTCATTGTGGTACTTATAGCTTACCATCGTGTACGTACAAGAAAGTATCTTCACACAGCATACTATTGTGTACGTAGTAATAAGTTGTACGTACCAGATGGTATGCTGTACTTACAAGTATGATAATTTTAAATTAAATTTAAAGGTGACGCTTATGTGCCTCCTAAGTTGTACCATTTTAACCAGATAGCTTAGCAAATGTACCACTGTTGGTAATATGCACGCCCTTGCATGAGTTAATCAGCGTGGACATTTCAGATATATCATTGTCTACACTAGTGAATAAGTCAACAATTATAAAACGCGAGACTATATAGCTAGTGGCCTTGGGTGTCGCACTGATTTTAACTTATCCGTTTGTTTAGCAACTTAGTGATGCCATGCGTAACTCAGTAATTAAACAGCAACGATGTTATGGTGTTATTTGTTCTTTTGTACGACAAACTATTACATGAAGTACTGTACTGTAGGTACAATGTCTGAAGACTAGATATTGTGCGTCCCTACATTTATTTTTTGACGGCGGACCTCTCGTATCCCCCTTGCGGGCGGGACGCCAAATTAGGTAATAATGAACAAGCCCCCTGTGGATTCATACATTTGTCATTACCAGGTTGCCCCTATAATAATACCATCTGACTTCTAAAACACGCTGTTGATAGAGAATTTGAACCGAAACTTTAATTTTCTTTCCAGTACACAAAAAAAGTCTTTGGGTCATACTTAAAATACGATGTGTGTGCCCCCCTAAATCCGCGCCTGCAATTTAATAAACTTAGTAATTAAATATTATATCTATTAAACAGAATGTTTTAAAAATAAACTATCTATATTAGCACTTCTCAATGAAATTAAGGAAACATACAAAGTACAAAAACACATTTCAAACAGTAAATATGAGTCAGAAAGGTTTCTAGGATATTGGAGAAAATGGTCCCCATTGATGGAGACACCCTGACAATATGCCATATTATATGCACAATAACAGTGATTTTTTTTTATTCATAAGTATGATTTGTACACACTCAAATATCTACAAAGACAATTTCATTGATATAAGTGGTATACAATGACCTACCTAACAGTGTTCCTGCTTAATAACACAACCGGAGAATAGACAACTTTTGCACATAATTTATACTTATTTATGTTAGTGTTGTCTCATGTTTTCAAATGTATGTTTGTATGCAAATTTGTTTATTTATGTTATATGTTTTGTGTCTATGAATGTATATATATATATGTGTGTGTATGTTTGTATACATGATATTGTATGTACCAATGTAAGTAAGTGTTCGTCCTTTATGTTAGGTTCAAATGTTTTAGTATCTCCATTCAATTTATGCAAATAGCAATGATAGCGAAGGCTATGGCGACGACAAATCTCTCCAATCGGTTTGGAGAACATACAATATTTTCGTGGTCCTAACACCGACCCTTGAGGAACCCCGAAATCTAGTACTTTGTCATGTGAGGTGGAAGATCCGATGGCAACACACTGTCGTCGTTCACTCAGGTAAGACTGTATCCAGCATAGTGCGGTATCAGTCACTCCAGACGTTTGCCTTGGTCGATGACGTCAAATGCATGCAGTAGCAAGTCCAGCATGACAAGCACAGCTCTGCACTTGTATACTAGTAAAACTTGACCTGACCGCATCCACTGCTAATGTAAGCTTATTGCCATATATAATAAAAACATATATATCTGGGTTATGCATATGATACCTGCATTTGCACTGTATAATGGATGGATGATTGGCTCGAAAACAGTATAAAGTAAATGAGAACGAGGCGCAAAGTGTCAGTTAAAATTGCTTGTTAAAGTTCGAGTCACCTGTTCTGCTTAAATCCTCAATAAGGACCTCCGGCAATTAATATTGTTGTCACTGCATTAAAATATGGTTTGGACCTCTTTCTGCCAGTTAATATATATTCTTTTTATGACAAAAAATATATAAAGACGTCCATCTAAATTGTTTAGAACAATACTTGATCAGCTTTCGTCTCCATGATGAGAAATAACCGATTAACTGTTTAGTTAGTAGCTGAACCAGTACTAATTACTGTATCATTATGTTATCCATTTTCTTATAAAAAGCAAACTACTATCATCCATAAATCAAGGACGTCGTTCCGTGGACCGAAGTAGCTTTGACAACCTGTCCGCATCTAAGGAGCTGTTCCAACTCGAAAAGCCTTTTGAAAGTAAAACATTAGCAACGTTCCTGGAATATCATTTTCCTGTGTAAATTTTGTAGTTTTTTTCTCCGGGTGGTGTAGGTAACCTGTCAAAAATTCCAAGGACTGGTTTAATTCTAGCAGGTTATAGTGACTGTTGAGGCAAATTTAAAAACAATATTTAAAAGCGATATAGGAGTCTAGTCTTGCTCGAAAACGTTTCAGGATTATTTGACCTACAGTGACGTGCCAAAAAGTATTCGGTCACAAATCTTTTACACTATATTATATGCATTGTTGCTCTTTTTCAATGAATGATTCTATTATAATTTCTAAATCTACATAAAAGACGTTTACTTCTAAGACGCATATAATATCTAACGTGTGTTTTAAGATTATGAGCAACAATTTCCATTTCTTAGAAATCAGTATTGTTTTCTAACAGATCGATCGGTGGTGTCATATTTTTACTATAAAATACGAATACAAAGAAGGAAACGGAAACGAAAGTTTGACACTCTCTCTTCTTTTCTTTTATCATTTACTGAGGTATAGACCGTGTTATTTGTGTTGCAATAATACTGTTCCGTAGGAATGGCATTTTCCTTTTAGAAATGAACAATTCATTATTTTTTCTTGGCAGAATACAACACATATTTGTGCATAAAGATGGAGAATATAACACAGGAATCGAAAATGTTGTAAAAATAATCAACTCATACCTTTTTCCAAAATTTTGTCACCCTCCTTATAAATTTGTTACAGCCATATTTGGACCCAGAGTAATTTTATGTTACAGCTATGATCAAGGATTCGCACAACTAAATCATTTGCTATATGTTATTACCAAACATTTTAGCTAATAACTTTAATATTTGAAGTTCAAAACTAGTGACAACTAACTAGATTCATAAATACATACCTTGCAAAGGCTACAAAATGACTTTTTTGGTAGGTTTAGTGGCATATTGGAGTGTCACAGCGCCAAGAAGTTGACAACTGGAATTTTACAAGCAAAACCGGTGACCCAAAATTTTTTCTAAAGTTAAATACCTGAACATTTCATTTATCAACAAATCTGTCATCAGTTCCTTATTAAACTCCTTCAGTGGCCCAGTCATTAGCCAGAACTTATTTCAGATGATAGGAACGACAAACGTTAAAGGAAAACTTAACATTTTATTTTTTTGAAAGTAAATACATTACCCAGAAAAATGGACAAGTTTGGTGGAAATAAAATGATAAGTTATGAAGAAAA
Organism: Mizuhopecten yessoensis; assembly: GCF_002113885.1. Taxonomy (NCBI): domain Eukaryota; kingdom Metazoa; phylum Mollusca; class Bivalvia; order Pectinida; family Pectinidae; genus Mizuhopecten; species Mizuhopecten yessoensis. Next base: position 164,114 of record NW_018408529.1, read on the forward strand.
ACCAAGTTATAGCCTCTGATGTACATGTGCTATTCAGAATCAGCACCAAACATTTCTCATTTCACTTACTTAACATTAACCTCTAGCACACCAATTTAGCACACACTCAGCCATTTCATGTTTTGCACACACATTTATTACCCATACCACTCACATATTTTTGAAAAGAAATCTTGGTTACTCTGTTTCTGTAATTTTTACAGTATCTTAAGTAATCAAATACTTAATTTGAGTAAATTTGATAGAATTTTGACAATTTAACACACTTAGAATTCACACAAAACTCCAAATTTCTACACAAAACATGAGTCATAAAAGGGCATCAGATATCTCAACTGATCAGCTATCAATTATACAGACTTACATATAGCACTTCTTGCTCCCTGGGGTGCCGGCACTTTACAGGGAGAATATTGGGGGTAGGGTAGATCTAATGCTATAAACAGTCAATTATCTGAGTAAACACACAACAGAAACACATTAAATCAATAAACAAGGTTGTTGGTTAAGGTATATATATTATGACAGGAATAACCATAAATCTACTATTCACTAAAACAAGAGGCCCAGATGGGATGTATCTCACCTGAATATGTTCAAAACAAGAGGCCCAGAGGGCCTGTATCGCTCACCTGGATACCTAAGCAATCATGGCAAAATATTCTCCAAATGAGATCAAGGGAATATGACACACCCCAAGGCCAATCCTTGTAACATAGCTATATTAGATTTTTCATGCCCAGCAATTTTATGTATGGTTATGGGGTGGGGATCTCAACTGTTTCCAAGCTTTGACTCAGTAACTAGGTCCCTAGAGTTGTGGCCAGACCCCAGGATCGATTCTAATATCGTGACTGCATTTGTCTCTTTTTGCCCAGCATTTGTATATATAGTTTTGGGGTGGGGATCTCAACCGTTTCAAAGTTATGACCCAGGGGCCAAGTCTGCAAGGGTGGGGCAGACCCTGGGATCAATTCTAATATCATGACTGCATTCGTCTCTTTATGCCTAACAATTGTATATATAGTTTTGGGGTGGGGATATTAACCATTTCAAAGTTATGACCCAGGGGTTAAGTCTCCAAGGGTGGGGCAGTCCCCAAGGCCAACCTGGAAGCATATGTACAATCATCTCTTTATACTCAGCAATTGTAAATATACAGTTATAGGGTGGGGCTCTCAACTGTCTCCAAGCTGTGACTAAGAAACTAGGTCCCTATGGTCTATTCTGATATCATGATTGCATTCGTCTCTTTATGCCCAGCATTTGTATATATAGTTTTGGGGTGGGGATCTCAACTGTTTTTAAGTTATGGCCCAGGGACTATGTCTCCAACGGTGGGTCCAGACCCTATCGACATCCTGGAAGCAAATGTGCAATCTTCTCTTTATACTCAGCAATTGTATATATGGTTATATGGTGGGGATCTCAACCATTTCCAAGTAATACATTTTATTGGCCCCACCCCTTAGCCCGGGGGGTCAGCCCTACCATTTGTACAATTTTGAATCCCTGCCTCCCATGAATACTTCCGACCAAATATGATCAATATAAATGGCAAAGTTCTGCAGAAGAAGTCGTTTATAGCAATATAATCAAATTGCCCCCTTTTGGCCCCGCCCCTCAGTCCCCTGGGGGGTCAGCCCAACCATTTGTACAATTTTTAATCTCCACCACCTAGAGATGCTTCCAGTCAAATAAGGTTGATACCCATCACTTAGTTCCAGAGAAGAAGTCGCTAAAAGCAGTATAGCCAAATACCCTGTTTGGCCCTGCCCCTCAGCCCCCTGGGGGGTCAGCCCCACCATTTGTACAATTTTAAATCCCTGCCTCCCAGGAATGCTTTTGATCAAATATGATTGATATCCAGTGCACAGTTCTACAGAAGAAGTCGTTTGAAGCAATATAGCCAAATTGCCCCCTTTTGGCCCCGCCCCTTAGCCCCCTGGGGAGTCAGCCCCACCATTTGTACAATTTTTAATCACCACCACCTAGGGATGCTTCCAGTCAAATATGGTTGATATCCACTTCTTAGTTCCAGAGAAGAAGTCGCTTAAAGCAATATGGCCAAATTGACCCCTTTTGGCCCCGCCCCGCCCCTCAGCCCCCTGGGGGGTCAGCCCCCCATTTGTACTATTTTGAATCACCACCACCTAGGGATGCTTCCAGTCAAATTTAGTTTAATTCCAACCAGTGGTTAAGAAGAAGAAGTCGTTTAAAGAAATTGTTGACGTACGGACGTACAGACGGAGGGACGGACAGACAACGGACGCCACGGTATGGCATAAGCTCACATTGGTCCTTCGGACCAGGTGAGCTAATAATTGGTATGAAGTAAAGATATAGCACTCCAGGGTAGGTGCTGTGTACATATGAAATTTCAGAAAGATCCATCCAGTACTTTAGATATAGCGAGAACAAAATTCAAACAGAGCCCCACCCCTATGCCCCTAGGGGGGGTCATACCCACCAATTATACAAAATTGAGACCCTTGGCCAAAGGATGCTCCAGACTAAATAAGGATAAAATCCCTTAATCCCGATGGTCAAAGAAGAATTTCAAAGGTTTCACCTCTATTTCTCATTGGGCCCCGCCCTTCTGTCCCCTGGGAGACCACACCCACTGCTTATACAAAATTGAGTCCCATTGCCTCAAGGATGCTCCAGATAAATTAGGATAAAATCCGTTAATCCCTATGGTAGAAGAAGGATTATAAAGGTTTTACCTCTATTTCCCCTATTGGGCCCCGCCCCTCTGAGTTCCACCGTTTATACAAAATTGGTTCCCCTTTACCCAAGGATGCTACACACCAAATATGGACCAAATCCTTTCATTCCTACAGAATAAGGATTTTCAAGAATAATTTGCTATGCTTCCCCTATTGGGACCCGCCCCTACGGCGCCTGGGGGGCAAGACCTTCAGCTTATACAAAATTTGTTCCCCTTAACCCAAGGATGCTCCACACCAAATATGGACCAAATCCTTTCATTCCTACAGAAGAAGAAGGATTTTGAAGAATAATTTGCCATGTTTCCCTTATTGGGCCCACCCCTCAGGCCCCTAGGGGGCCAGACCCAAGGTTTATACAAAATTGGTTCCCCTTCACCCAAGGTTGTTCAGACCAAATATGGAACAAATTCTTTCATTCCTACAGAAGAAGGATTTTAAAGAATTTGTTATATTTCCCCTATTGGGCCCCGCCCCTCAACCCCCAGGGGGGCTAGACCCACCATTGATACAAAATTGGTTCCCCTTCACCAAATGGATGCTACAGACCAAATATTGAACAAATCCTTTCATTCCTAAAGAAGAAGAATTTTTAAGAATTTGCTATATTTCTTGTATTGGTCCCTGCCCCTCAGCCCCCAGGGAGGCCAGACCCATCATTGATACAAAATTTGTTCCCCTTCCCCCAAGGATACTTCTGACCAAATGTGGTCAAAATCTGCTCGGTCATTCATGACTAGAAGTGTTTTAAAGGAAAAGTTGACGGAGGGACTACAGAAGGACGAACGCCAGATGGCGGACCTTCGGACCAGGTGAGCTAAAAACCCAGGACAGAACAATTATAGTAACTTGCAATTTGTCTCGCTTACAATGGTAAAAAGATAGGTTTAAATTGGAGAATCTGGAATGGGTTGTCAGTGACTAGATACATTTGTAAGTGGAGTGTTGGTAAGAGAAACGATGTGGCTTCAATGTATTTTCATCTCGGTTAAACCAGGGACACTATACGTCCCTGGTTAAACACACACAAAAAAGAAAACAAATTATATAATTATATCAATTGTGTTTTTATTGCACTTTAAAATTTCAGACTTTTGGTAAAAATAAGTATTTTCACAAAGATACATACTCTGTAATAATACCGACAATAACATACATAGAACAGCATTGTTGACACAAGGTGTATTCAGTTAAATCATACAGAATGACCTCCCTTTGTGTTATATTATGTGGCACAAGTAGTATCTAGTTCAGGACAGAGTTACCTCCCTTGGTTTTGTTATGTACGATGTGTTTAGAAGAGTATTTTGTACTAAAAAATAAATCTCGTGGATGCTTTGTACAATAAATACCATATTTACAATATTAAAATCATTTCCTGTGACATCTTTTGTTAAGACTCCTCAACAAAATATATCAATATTATAAGAAGCTCTCAATAAATTGTTAAAAATATGGCATCAATGTAGATTATAAGTGTTAATGATAATTGTTAACACAAGAATATAACGATAAATAATATAATTTAAATAGTTGTTCACAAAAATGCTTTCCATTGGAAAGGAATCACCATTTAATTACAATATATACTTGTATGATAAATGTGCATACTAATCATTGTCATTAAAATTCATTCTTTAATGAAAAATAATTATACAAATGAATATTCATTCAAATTTAGTAAATAATTGTTAAAAATATCTATTACTGTAACAATGATAAAAGTTTAGCAACAACAGTGTAAGCGTATGGGTGACCAAGACAATAGATGCAAGCGTATGGATGACTCGGAGATATCACATTGGTTTTACATATTTAAGTAAATAAAGGCAATGTTTTGTTTAGAGTAATCAATATTGAACACAGCTTTTTATTGATTAAGACTAATTGTTAAAATTGAAAAGTTGCAACATATATCTGGTGTTCAAGTTCATTCAGAAACATGCAGTGAAAAGACTAATACACTCTTTTAACTAATGCATACAAATAAAGCCCCAAGTCCCCACCTGGAGGGGCTTTATTAGCATTCAGCACTTGTACATAGCCCTTTGACTTTAACCTCCCAGCTAACAAACATACAGAAATAATGCCAAATATGTTGCATCTCTCCCTTTTCAAAAGTCCGGGATCCAACCCAACCCTTGATGAAATGTATTTATAAAGGTCATTAACTTGAAGAAATCAACCAAGCTTTTATGAGTTGTATTTGTCTGGGACACAAACGGTGAAGTTTTACTTTATTACCAGGTTGTTTCCCTTTATATAGCGGTCTTATCTTTTCGCAATCTGATACAAAATTAAATCCTTCAATCTATTCCCATACAGTGCACTTTGATTAAGGGTCGGACAAATTTAGCTTTAAAGTCAAAATATGACCTTCTATGATTCTTCAAAGGGTCAGAAACTGACAATGTTGCATAACCCAAATTTATTGCATCAAGCGCTTTGAAAAGATTGATCTATTTCAAGTGAAAATTGGTGTGACATAAAATATAACATCAACCTCCTCATAATAAGGAGCCTATCAAATTCTTACTGACTCTCTATAGAAAATAAAGAGTCACCACAAACGACAGCTCAAAACCAATGATTTCTTCAAGGTTCAATTACAATGTATTGAAGTTGTTTCCTAGCGAGACTTTTATCTATCTACTGGTGGCATGATGCCCTGAAAATTCTTGTGTTAGAAAACACCCAGGTACTAGTATTCCGTCTTTGCGTATTGCAGAGTTATGTTATGTCATTGGTTTGTGTGAGAAAATTACGTCGTTTTCTCAAAAACTGATGACGTTGCTCTCACAAACAAATGACGTAACAATCAATACCTGCTCACAAGAGAAGATAACTCTGCAATACGAAAAGACGGAATATATATTTTGGCATCAGAATAAGGAATAAAAGTATCCTAAACATGACCATTGATGCAGTGTTGTCTCAAGTGATATACAGAGGAAAGATAGATCTTTCCATATCTTTTCACTGTTAACCTAATTATATATGTACAAAAGTAATAACTGCATGGTTCTCAACATTAGTCCCCCATTCTGTTAAATGTATAACGTTAAAAGTGATATTTTTTCAAAGTGTACACAAGCTATACTGTGGGCAGTGTTTTGATCTAGACTATTACATACATATCACGATGTGTTCTCCTGCTGTGCGTTTCATTTAGTTATTACAATGTGTCTCGTCTATTATAGTAGGTCTCATCAATCACAATTTGTCTTACCTTTCACAAGGCGTCTCCCTACAATGTGTCATATCCATTATAATGTATCTCAACTATCACAATATATCTCACCCATAACAATGTATCACCATGTCAGGACAAAAGATCTGGCAGCACCAAGTGAAAGCACCACACAAATCACAATGGACACTAACTCCCTTCTACAATCCCAAACCCTAACCCTTTTGATTTTTCTATGTCAACCTTTTCCTTTCCTTCCCCATTTTTTCAGAATCATCCCTTTGCATTTTCTTGCAACCCTGTGGTAGCCAGACCATTCATTAATATCTCATACCCAGATCTTTTGTACCATAACCCCTTAACCTTTCCTGCTTAGCCATATGTAAGGATGGTGTGAATATAATCTCTCTTATGCTCACATATAACCAGGTGGGAATCAAAAACCACAATCAGTGTTTTTCACTACCGTGTATAACAGGTACGCAATGAAGTCTTAATTAATGTCCAATAAAACGATCATTAAATCAAAAACTTGCAACTACCAGGTAAAACACATTTAAATTTTTTGTTAGAAAAATATTTAAAATAGAGGCAGTAAAGATAAACACCCGGTATTAATAATAGGAAACTGAAATATGTTATATGTTGTTTACAATTGGCTGCATGTAAAATTGCACCAAACTACTTACATACTGTAACAGTTTGCATATCACCTCACACCTCAAAAAACCTGATACAAAATAACTTTGTATACTCTCACACGACAACAACCTGATACAAAATAACTTTGTATCATCTCACACAACAACAACCTGATACAAAATAACTTTGTATCATCTCACACAGCAACAACCTGATACAAAATATTTTTGTATCATCTCACACAGCAACAACCTGATACAAAATAACTTTGTATACTCTCACATTGCATAAACCTTATACAAAATAACTTTGTATCATCTCACACAGCAACAACCTGATACAAAATATTTTTGTATCATCTCACACAGCAACAACCTGATACAAAATAACTTTGTATCATCTCACACAGCAACAACCTGATACAAAATAACTTTGTATACTCTCACATTGCATAAACCTTATACAAAATAACTTTGTATCATCTCACACAGCAACAACCTGATACAAAATATCTTTGTATACTCTCACATTGCATAAACCTTATACAAAATAACTTTGTATCATCTCACACAGCAACAACCTGATACAAAATAACTTTGTATCATCTCACACAGCAACAACCTGATACAAAATAACTTTGTATCATCTCACACAGCAACAACCTGATACAAAATAACTTTGTATCATCTCACACAGCAACAACCTGATAAAATAGTTTTATATCACTCGTATGTCACACCTGATCAACAGGGTAACACCCTCATGTAATATGATACAACTACTCACAATTTCTTCACAAACATGAAAATGAAAATATTATGTTGATAGCAATAACTGTTGGTCCATTCTGATAATTTTGGAATAAATGAATCATCTTTCAATGATTTTCGGTGATATTCACAGCAATAATAAAACATGGTAATTTTTGCCATGACATTGTTCAGGTGTATACATGAATTAATCAATCATTGTCATAAAGGTATATAGGAGGGTATCACAATATAAGGGATATATACAGTGAAGTTTGGTATCCTGTATGCATCACAATATGTATGCGTCTGTGGTGAAGGGAGATGACATCTGTCCACTATAAGCCACTTGTCCAGCTGACGACATTGTCCACCCCTCCTCAGGACTTTGGTTTGTTCACAACTGCATAGATCGGCTCCTAGGGAAGGAATAAAGATAACAGGTTGTATGCTGGTTACACATTACACATTTCATATTAACATACATGCTATCTTATTATTACATGATATCATAGAATGATTTCAGGCATGGCCATTTACATTCACTCTGCCAAGGTGGCAGATCACATACATTAAAATTCTTGTGAAATATTGCAGAATGTAATAAAGTGGTTACCCAAAGCAGAGTGATAATGTATAAGCATAGTGTTGTTCTTGATTAAGTAGAAGCCAAGCATTTAAGCTAGACATGAAGCCATGCAGTAATCTAACACTGAATCTGTGTATATTAGTTAACACCTAAGTTAGAATGTACAGAATGAGAGCCAACATTGGTTTATAAGTCTCACCTCAGCACACACTGAAAGACATGTCGCCTCATACCACGGCCTTAATTCTGAAATAGGAGATCAGTGTTATAATAATTGGCTCTCAAACAACATTCTCACACAAATCAGTGGCTCCTGATCCTACTATAAAACCTGTTTATACAGTCAACTGGGGTGCGCAAGCTGCCAGTTTAGTAAACAGTATTAAACACACTCCACTAATGTCGGATTATTAACATTCAGGGGAATCAAATAGGCAAGACGAATAGTCATTATCATGATACAGGAATTTTGTTGCACTGTTGATTTCATTGCACAAGAGATACCAGATAATGTCATGATCAATACTGAGTGTACTAAATACTGGTTAATGTAATGATCCATATTGAGTGAACTAGAAACAAGACAATATCATGAGCAATGCAGAGTGTAGTAAATGCTAGATAATGTCAATACTGAGTGTACTACTTATATTTGATAATGTCACGATCATGTGAGTGTACTAAATACTAGACAAGAGGCCCAGAGGGCCTGTATCGCTCACCTGAATATTTAAGCAGTCATAGCAAAATATTCTCATTAAATATTATATTGCACTACAAATATTTCCCTCGCAAACTTTGTCGGCTCCATCTGTTGAAACTACTAGCCAAATATTGTTATAAGATTCTATGCTTTTTTATTCTTCTTCAGAAGTTGCTTGACATATTTTTCCCTGTGACCTTGTAAGTAGGTCAATGTCATTTTCCTTCTAAAATTGGTTAGCTCTATTTCAAAAAGCTACCAGCCAAATCTAATGAATTCGTTCCTTATAGTTCTTTAATCCTTTAAAATGTTGTTGACCTCTGTGACCTCTAAAGTCGGTTGATCGCTGTGACCCTGAAAGTAAGTCAAAGTCATTTTCATTTGTAAACTTAAACCTGCTCAATTTAATGAAGTTACCAGCCAAATATTAAGATTCTTTACCTTTACGTTCTTTGGAAGAAGTCGTTCAAAGAGAAACATATTTGACCCCTTGAAAGTAGGTCAAGGTCATTTTCATTCTCAAACTTTGTTTGGCTCTATCCCAGGAAGCCACCAGCCAAATATTAAAATTTTATGCCTTTCAGTTCTTCTTCAGAAGTTGTTTTAAGCGTTGGCATATCTGACTCCTGTGACCTTGAAAGTAAGTCAATGTCTATTTCATTCTCAAACTTTGTTGGTCTCTATCCCAGGAAGCCACCAGCCAAATATAAAGATTCTCTACCGTTCAGTTCTTCAGAAGAAGTCGTTTGAAGTGTTTGACACATTTGACCTTTGTGACCTTGAACGTAGGTCAAGGTCATTTTCATTCTCAAACTTTGTTGGGCTCTACCCCAGGAAGCCATCAGCGAAATAGGAAGATTCTTTACCTTTTAGTTCTTTAGAAGAAGTCGTTTTTAGCATTCAACATATTTGACCGCTGTGACCTTGAAAGTAGGTCAAGGTCTTTTTTGTTCTTTGTCGGATACCTACCAACAAAGCTTTCAGCCAAATATCATGACTCTAGGCCTGTCCTTTATTCAGAAGAAGTTGTTTAAATGAAAAGTTGACAGACGAGGATGGACGACAGACGCCGCACCATGACATAAGCTTTTGGGCAGGTGAGCTAATAATGTCAATACTGAGTGTAATTATTATATTAAATAATGTCACGATCAATGCTGAGTGTACTAAATACTGGATAATGTCAATACTGAGTGTACTAACTATGAGATAATGTCACGAGCAATGCAGAGTACTAAATACTAGATAATGTCAATACTGAGTGTACTAACTATTAGATAATGTCACGAGCAATGCAGAGTGTACTAAATACTAGATAATGTCAATACTGAGTGTACTAACTATATTAGATAATGTCACGACCAATGCTGAGCGTATTAAATACTGGATAATGTCAATACTGAATGTATTAGTACTGGATAATGTCAATACTGAGTGAACTATACACTGGATAATGTCAATACTGAGTGTCTTAGATACTGGATAATATCAATACTGAGTGTCTTAGTTCAGGATAATATCAATACTGAGTGTCTAAGTACTGGATAATGTCAATATTGAGTGTCTAAGTACTGGATAATATCAATACTGAGTGTCTTAGTACTGGATGATATCAATACTGAGTGTCTTAGTACTGGATAATGTCAATACTGAGTGTCTTAGTACTGGATAATATCAATACTGAGTGTCTTATTACTGGATAATGCCAATACTGAGTGTCTTATTACTGGATAATATCAACACTGAGTGTCTTAGTACTGGATAATATCAATACTGAGTGTCTTAGTACTGGATAATATCAACAATGAGCGTCTTAGTACTGGATAATGTCAATACTGAGTGTCTAAGTACTGGATAATGTCAATACTGAGTGTCTTAGTACTGGATAATATCAACACTGAGTGTATTAATACTTGATAATGTCAACACTGAGTGTATATTAGATACTAGATCATGTTAATGTTCAGTGTAGTTGACACTAAAAAATCTCTGGATAAACTTAATGCTGGTTAATTGGAACTGTATTAATTAATGAATAATATTAATATTACATAGGGGAATCAAACATTTCTAAAGCAAAATAAAATCATCACCAATATTTCCAATCAAAAGCTTAATGAGTCCTATAAAAACAGTACACATAATGACAATTCTATTGATGATAATGGCGGCATTACAAAGTAACAAAGCCCTGCCACCATATGATCAGAGTGAGTATGCATTACAGAGTAATATCCCTTCCCTCACCATCAGAGTGAGTATGCATTACAGAGTAATATCCCTTCCTTCACCATCAGGGTGAGTATACAATACAAACAGTCATTACTCTTCCAACACAAAATAGGTAAGTATACAAATACCAAATAATTACCCCTCCCTTGATCATCATTAGGGTGAGTATACATTACTCACAGACCAAACAATTACCCCTCCCTCACCATCAGGGTAAGTATGCCTAACAAATACCTAATAATTACCCCTCCCTCACCATCGGGATGAGTATGCCTAACAAATACCTAATAATTACCCCTCCCTCACCATCAGGGTGAGTAATGCCTAACAAATACCTAATAATTACCCCTCCCTCACCATCAGGGTGAGTAATGCCTAACAAATACCTAATAATTACCCCTCCCTCACCATCAGGGTGAATATACTTTACACAAGGTGACAAACCTGTGAGTTACGTCCCCTTTTATAAACTACTGCCCCAATCCTACATTGTCTGTATATGCATATGTTTTTTACAAATGGTCTAATATGAGTTGGAAGTCTTTTGTTTTCAGAACTAGAATTAACCTGGTTAACACAATAAATGGGTTTGAATTTACTGTGTATCTGATCAATTATGTCACTCCCATTAACTTACAATTTACAGTGAATATACCGGGGAATTTAAATGGTAACACAAACAACTTCGAGCCCGGAATTAAAGAGTACCTTGACATGTGTAAGTTATGCATTATGTTTTGCAATCCCTCCAATATATACAAGAACTCTACTTGTCAGGAAATCTGACATTGGGATGAAAGAAATATTCTGTTTTTTAAAGATTGTGACTGCTTTGAGCCAAAATTCGGCCTTTGTTATAACTAAGGTTGCTTACAAGTAGCATGTACCCGAAATACTGTGTAATATTTCCCCCAAAATATTGACACAAGAAGGCAAGAGAAAGGTGCCAAGGCTACACTTAGAAGGCATACAACACCTGGCATTAAGCTCTCAACCTACTTCACTACACTGTTGCTTATCAAAGAAGTCATCAAAAAGATTTGTATCTTCAGACTGAAATATAAAATAGCAAACACAAAAGATAATGCACTAAAAGATTAAACAACACTCAATATCATTAAGTGGTATTAAAGGATTTACAGGCAAATGAAATCAAACCAAACAGGCGAAGCTAAAGTCACACCAGACCTCATAGGTATGGAGAGTGGATGGTAGCTATTGAACACCTCCCTATGTAATACAAAGACCTTACAGGTATGGAGACTGGATGATAGCTATTAAACACCTCCCTATGTAAATACAAAGACCTTACAGGTACGGAGACTGGATGGTAGCTATTAAACCCCTCCCTATGTAATACAAAGACCTTACAGGTACGGAGACTGGATGGTAGCTATTAAACGCCTCCCTATGTAATACAAAGACCTTACAGGTATGGATACTGGATGGGAGCTATTAAACACCTCCCTATGTAATACAAAGACCTTACAGGTACAGAGACTGGATGGTAGCTATTAAACACATCCCTATGTAATACAAAGACCTTACAGGTATGGATACTGGATGGTAGCTATTAAACACCTCCCTATGTAATACAAAGACCTTACAGGTATGGAGACTGGATGGTAGCTATTAAACACCTCCCTATGTAATACAAAGACCTTACAGGTATGGAGACTGGATGATAGCTATTAAACACCTCCCTATGTAATACAAAGACCTTACAGGTATAGAGAGTGGATGATAGCTATTAAACACATCCCTATGTAATACAAAGACCTTACAGGTACGGAGACTGGATGGTAGCTATTAAACACCTCCCTATGTAATACAAAGACCTTACAGGTATGGAGACTGGATGGTAGCTATTAAACACCTCCCTATGTAATACAAAGACCTTACAGGTATGGAGACAGGATGGTAGCTATTAAACACATCCTTAGGTAATATGAAGACTTTATAGGTCCTGAGACTGGATTACTATAGATTGGACTGGATTGTAACTATCGATTTGACTGGATTGTCGATCGGACTGGATTGTAACTATAGATTGGACTGGATTGAAACTATCGATTGGACTGGATTGTAAGTATCGATTGGACTGGATTGTAACTATCGATTAGACTGGATTGTAACTATCGATTGGACTGAATTGTAACTATCGATTGGACTGGATTGTAACTATCAATTGGACTGGATTGTAACTATCGATTGGACTTACCCCACAGCTGACTCATCAATACCACCTGTGTTATTACCTAAAAAACTCAAATACAAGTAAGCAAGCACAAATCAAGGAAAGTGAATTAGATAATAAGTGAAAGCAAGATATAAGCTTCTGGCATTCAAACAGAAGGACTTGTACGTTGTCTCTGTAAAAGTATTACACCGTTTACCTGTTCTTATTGTGTGTTGGCTTCCCTGCCATTTACGTCATTTTTAATTTGCCTCAGAACAATCAATCAGTGTGTTAGAAACAACTTAAAAATGATTACTCTATAAAAATGGTTACCTTATATGCATAAATAATTAGCTTTTCCTCCCTATCATTTGAACCAAGACATATTGAAAACAACATCATTTTGTAGATTCCTAGACATAATGAAGATCGGAACAACAAGGTGAACACAGAGACAACAGGTAAGTACACTGGAATGCCAGAACCTAATGTGCAAAGCTGGAAAAAATGTTTTGTGATTAAATAACGTGCTTTATAGTTAATGAGGTGCACACAGGTAGGTAACTGAAAGTTCATAGAGATAGCTACAGATCTAGGAGTGAAGCAGTCAGTAAGCTTTAGGTCTATGTACCCGTACGTAGATAGCTACAGATCTAGGAGTGAAACAGTCAGTAAGCTTTAGGTCTATGTACCCGTACGTAGATAGCTACAGATCTAGGAGTGAAGCAGTCAGTAAGCTTTAGGTCTATGTACCTGTACGTAGATAGCTACAGATCTAGGAGTGAAGCAGTCAGTAAGCTTTAGGTCTATGTACCGTTAATACAGGTCTACGCGTGATGTCAATACACACCCAATACAAAACCATCATGCTCGGCCGTGATTTCTTGTTAGGATGCAGTTAGTAACAGCCAAGACAACCAACAACAGCAATTCTCATTTATTGTCATACTCACTCCAGTACTATTCCGCTTTTTCTTGGAATTTTTCCTAGAATTTCCACCCTTAAAACTGAACGAATCGTTCAAACAATTATCAAACACTGCAAAAGGATCGTCTTTTGAATCCAGACTTTTGTCGCTATTGTTATTTACATTTGGTTGACTAGACCTGAAAGGGTCATTGACATTTAAATCGTCTACACCGAGAGAACTGGGGAATCCATCAAATGGCGAAGAAGAAAACAAATCTTCAGCAAAAGGGTCCGCGTTGAGGAAGGGATCCTCAATCACAAACTTGTCCAACCTAGGAGCACTGTTTATCACATTGTCAGAACTTGTTGATCCAGTTCCGTCAGACTCTTTATCCACATTGTTTTTGGCAGTTTGAGATGGTTGTCCATTTGAATCTGTTGTGGAAATAGTTTTGTTTGGTGGTGGCAGTGGTGGGGAGTTGTTCATGCTGTTGACCTTTGGCCTTGGCCGCGGTCGTGGCACTGGAGTGTGTTTTAGATTTGACACTGAGTTACGAGGAGGCAGTCTGGGGGGAGAGTCAGGCAGTGAAAGCTTGGAGTTTGTAGAGGCTGCAGCTGGGCTGCCATTGGGACGGGGTGGGGGAGCAGGGGGAATAATTTGAGGCATGTCACTAGATGATGCTGTTGTAGGTAAAGGGGGTGGTGGTCCTTCAGGCGAAGGAAGATCAAAGTCATCATTTTCTGTAAAAGCCAAATTTTTAAATTTTGACTTAGAAGAATGTGGCACATTGTGGAAGGAATCTGGCATGGGCTGACTGGAACTGGCAGGCTGGATATAAGATGTATCAAAAGGATCAGATGTGTTTGTTTGGAAAGGGGAGGAAAAGTTTACCACTGCAGGGAGAGATGCATCGTCTACAGACCCAAAAGGGTCACTGTCACTTGCCTGTGGCCCCTTTGGCACTTGTTCAGTCCTGATCTGGTTGATACTTCTCTTTGGCTGTGAACTCAATTCGGCGAACAAGCCTTTAGGGCTAACACTTGCTTTATCCTTGGTCCCTAATCCACAGAGGTCGCCAAAGGCATCACCTGTACCAGGGCTGGTCTCTACAGAGGGTGCCTCCTCCACTGTCAACTTGACAGGGGCTAGCAGGGGCTCATCAAACAAAGCTCCACCTCCTGTGTTTCCATTGGGAAAGTTGGCAAACCCACCTGTAGGTGCTGCTGGAGCAAATGGATCCTCTCCAAATGGATTTATGGCAGGAGCGAGGCCAGCAGACGGCCTCTGGGGAACTGGTGGTGGTGCCGAGAACTATGACAAAACAAAACATGAATGAAGAGCATGAAACACAGTAACAGGATTGTGTTAACAGGGTGTTGGTTCTATGTAAATATCACATACCGGTAGTAAACATCAGGCTAACAGGATAGTGACTGTGTTTACAAGGGGTTAGTTCAATGTAGATATCACATAGTATAAGGGTGTTACCTTTATGCATGTATATAGATACATATTGAAATTATGTTTCAATTTGAATTTTAGAGATCTATCTTATTCTTCAGTTTTTTAGTTTAGAATTACAGAATTACCTGAGGTGCTCCAAATGGAGGGGGACCCCCAAATGGGTTTGGCATGCCTGGATGAGGGGTGCCTGCAGGCATAGGAGCTCCAGGAAAAGCTGCAGGTGGGATCCCAGGTGGAGCCCCAAATGCTGGTGACACTGATGTCCCAAAAGCTGGTGGTACTGGTGACACAGAGGTCCCAAATCCTCCAGCCATCTGTTGGTTCTGGGGAGGGAACCCTCCAGCCATCTGTGGGTTCTGGGGAGGGAACCCTCCAGCCATCTGTGGGTTTTGGGGAGGAAATCCTGCAGCCATCTGTGGGTTTTGGGGAGGAAATCCTGCAGCCATTTGTGGGTTTTGGGGGCCAAAAAGATTCATGATGTCGTCCTTGCCTTTGATGACTGGCTGTGTGCCGAACAGGTCAATATCTGCAAGATCAGACTGACCACCCTGACCACCCTGAGCGGACCCATTGGTGCTGGATCCAAAATCACTCTCAAACAAGGAATTGTCGGCAGACTTTTGATCAGCTTGAGGGGTGGAACTTGCTCCCCAAGGATCACTACCTGTACTCACTGCTGGTGAGGCAGCCGAGGGAGTACCTGCTGCCAGGGCATCGAAGTCCGTCTCAAACTTGTTCATCTGCTCAATACCCTGTCAACGAACAAACACAATGCTCAAACTTGTTCATCTGCTCAATACCCTGTCAACGAACAATCTAAATGCTCAAACTTGTTCATCTGCTCAATCCCCTGTCAACGAACAATCACTATGCTCAAACTTGTTCATCTGCTCAATACCCTGTAAACGAACAATCACAATGCTCAAACTTGTTCATCTGCTCAATTCCCTGTCAACGAACAATCACAATGCTCAAACTCGTTCATCTGCTCAATACCCTGTCAACGAACAATCTAAATGCTCAAACTTGTTCATCTGCTCAATACCCTGTCAACGAACAATCACAATGCTCAAACTTGTTCATCTGCTCAATACCCTGTCAACTAACAAACACAATGCTAAGACATTGGCATCTTATAACAGAGGCGAAGAATACTCCCTACAAAAATCCTTTCAACCACACTTACCTGTTCAATTGTCTCCAGCTCATTCTCCAGGTCCACTAAGTTGTTTCCAGACTTTTCTACCTTGACCTCACCATTGTTGGATGGCACCTGCAACAACAAAATATCTTGTAAACGATTCATTTATGTACACACCTGTCCAAGAACTAGTATTAAATATCTGCTCACGCACTCTGGCACCCTTGGAATATGTCATAGCAAAATTGATTGCTCTCGGGTAAAGAAACCTGATCAATCGCTGGGCTGATACCTGTTCTTTGAAGATTAAAAAGGAGCAACACCAGACTTTAAAGCCAGTCAATTTTACAGTCCATTACGTGGCCGCAAGATTCTTTTGATGTACATCAAAAGTTCACACTAGTCTTCTCGTCTTCATCTACAAGGTGGTATACTGAGCCTTCAATTTCCCTATGATACACTCCAGTGGTGCAGAGAGTGTAACTGAGTGTAACTGAGTGTAACCCCTGGAATATCGAGGATGTTGAAAAGTTAATTGTGACAATGTGTGGCTGCAGGATCTGGTCTCTGTAGCAGATGTCTGTTAATTATCTGTTGACAAAATCTGTTTTCACACCATAGGTTTTCCCTCTGCAAAGGATTGCTTGCATGGTACAACTTATTTGGTGATTGTGGTCCCCCCCCCCCCCTTTCAGTATACATCATACTTGCCAACTCTTCCTATTTTGAAGGGAGATTCACAGTTTTAGAACCCTAAAATTGAGCATTTTCAATAAGTGAATTCCCTAAACTATTCCTAATCCTATTATCTATAAGATACAATGATTTCATCGGAAAGAACGGCTCAAAAGATGCAATTTAGAAGTTTTTTTTCCCCTAGGGCGTACATACACATATTTAAGTTCTGAGCACTCAAAATCTCCCCCATGAAAATGTAATAAAATGGTAAGTATGATACATATATAAATTTTAAGTACTTTATACATGTTAAGTACTTTATACATGTAAATGTCTTAAGTATTACCAGTATATAATTTTTAGTAGGTGTTGGCAATTTTTTCTTACTTTAGTAGTTACTACCAATTAATGAAACAATTCTTTGAGTGAAAGTTGACAGCAATCAATGTGTCTCTATATGAATGACAGTAAAACACATGTACATGTTAAGATGTTAGTAAATACATAACAAATGTTTTACCAATACTGAAGCAAAGTACATGCAGCTCACTGCAAATAATACACAGAAGCAGACCACAGCAGTCCTCAGAGGACATGTATGGACCTACAGGACAGGATTGGAAAGCCCTACTGCCTTACAAATGGCCGCTGAATATACATGATATGATGTCACATTGACTGAATCACGTTTACAGGTAGTCTACTAGTAGCAGTTGGCAGTAACTAAGTACAGTCAAATTTATATAAAGCAACCAACTAAGGCAAAAAACAACAACATTTGCTTGATGTGTAGAGAATTAGACATGACTGACTAACTGACCAATCCCTTATTTCCCTTACTCTGGCGACTGGTCAGCACACATCCACACACAGGCATTGCTACTAAGTCTGCGACAAATGTTGTTAAATAGATCAGGGGAAGGAGTGAACAACATTCAAGTGGAAATATGAGAAGAGTAAACAAACGTTTGAGAGTTATTCAGCTAAACTGTCATTTTACTAAAAACAATTGTAGATCCCTGTAGACTTGTTAAATTGTACGTGTTAGTGATTTAATGGTTATTACTACTGGAGAACTACAATGTTATTTTTGTCTTGTGAAGGACAAACGTGTGTTCTTGTGAGCTGCCATTCATTGGTTGTCAAGAGCAGCATCCTCCCTATTGAAATTACACCATGATCTCTTAAAATCACTGTATATCCTTCCATCATCACCAAACACACACTTTTCAGGAAAATTGCAAGAGCCTGTAAGAATTGATTTCAGAAAAGATGTCCTCTTATGTGAAATTCTGTATAATTAACTTGAACTAAAGTTTTTGCTCATGTTCACAGTTTTTCATTGATCAATTCAGCGCTTCAAAGTTTATTGCACAGAATATTGAAACCAAGCTAACATTGTCAACTAATTCAGCTAGGCATATTAAGATATTCCTCCCCAGTAAATGGGCCGTGTTCGACAATGAGGCATCCTTTTCTTAACGGCAAATACACATTATTATGGAACTGGCTATAAATCAATAAAAAAAGGTTATAATCAGAAAAAGCAAACTAACAATACTAAGAAAGCATTAGTTGGCAATGACATTCAGAAGCAGAAGATAAAACACACACCAGGAACACAAACAGTGTTGATAACTTACGGCATAAATGTGTTCAGGACTATCCTCTATGGGTGCTCCACTGGTAGGCACCTGGTGGTCGCATGCATAACAGTGGTGGATTACTTATTTATACAAATAATGAATTTCATACCTACATTACAATCAATAGGTATTTGACATTTGTTTACATGCAGGCTTTTATTTCCCTATGCTACGAGTGATGACGAAACAGGAATGCTTTAATTATACAATATTTGTATAGTGCCCTTCATGTATCTTCTTTCAAGGGAATTACTCTAAGACACTTAGCACTTAATACAATTGGGAGAGCTTCACAGCACATTTTCTCAAGACAACTCCTGTAACACCTCGACATGTGAGGGTGCGTGTACCGGAGGTTGTATATATAGACATTTTTCTTCTTGATTGTCACCTACCTGGCTACATACATTAAGTCTTAAAATCAGGAGATTTTCACAGAAAACTGGGAGCTGTAAATTTTTACCTGAAGCTAAGACACACAATCAACGAAACTTCACATGTCTGGGGAAGGTATGATTTGTCAGAGGTAACAGTTTGCCAGTACATTCTGGCTAATAAACAAAACATCCTGTCTGATATCATAGGATATCATCAGTAAATCCGAGGTGACGTCGAACTGTACCTTTTACCTGTCAGATGCCCAGTCCCTACCCCAACAAACCCCACCCCACCCAGCCCCTTAACACAGGACCTACCTGGTAAACTGGCTCATCATCCGTAGAAGATTCTGTGGAAAGCTCTCCTCCAAGCTTGATAACTGTCAAAAAAGGTAAAAGAAATTTAAATAATGAAATTTTCTAAGGCCTCTTTAAACAAGACTTACTCTATATCATTATTAGCTTTACAGGTTTATATTATCTACATCTCTACAGTGTCTTTCCATTATCTACATCTCTACAGTGGCTTTCCATTATCTACATCTCTACAGTGGCTTTCCATTATCTACATATCTACAGTGGCTTTCCATTATTTCGCGTCTTTCCATTATCTACATCTCTACAGTGTCTTTCCGTCATCTACATCTCTACATTGTCTTTCTTTCCATTATCTACAACTCTACAGTGGCTTTCCATTATCTACATCTCTACAGTGTCTTTCCATTATCTACATCTCTACTGGACATTTTCTGGAGGGCACAGAAGCCAGGCACAAGGTGTTTTAGAGAGGGCACAGAAGTCAGGCACAATGTGTTTTAGAGAGGGCACAGAAGCAAGGCACAATGTGTTTTAGAGAGGGCACAGAAGCCAGGCACCATGTGTTTTAGAGAGGGCACAGATGCCAGGCACAACGTGTTTTAGAGAGGGCACAGAAGCCAGGCACAATTTGTTTTAGAGAGGGCACAGATGCCAGGCACAATGTGTTTTAGAGAGGGCACAGGAGCCAGGCACAATGTGTTTTAGAGAGGGCACAGAAGCCAGGCACAATTTGTTTTAGAGAGGGCAAAGAAACCAGGCACAATGTGTTTTAGAGAGGGCACAGAAGCCAGGCACAATTTGTTTTAGAGAGGGCACAGACGCCAGGCACAAGGTGTTTTAGAGAGGGCACAGAAGTCAGGCACAATGTGTTTTTGAGAGGGCACAGAAGCCATGCACAATGTATTTTAGAGAGGGCACAGAAGCAAGGCACAAGGTGTGTGAGTGTCAATATGTATTGCCAATTATTATCACCAAATTGCAGCATATATATATATATATATTGTGTCCCAGATGATTTGTGACGACAGCTTTAGTGTGTGTTGTAGAACATACTATAACACAGAAAGGTGTGTACATTTGGTAGGCACAAGAGTACATACCATTTGGGTTGTCAGGTGGTGGGGCATCGGCTTTAACCTGTCCCTCATCCTCAGCTTTTTGTTTTACCTCCTCCATTTCCTTTTTCTTCTTTTCGTAGACAACTTGGAACAGGTCTCTCAGTGTCAGCACCAGAGCTTCCGACTAACAATAAACTTGTTACATATAGCTAGTACATGTATGAAAAACACTGGAATTCCTTAGTATTTTGCCTGCAGTCGGACATTGACCCTTAACCCTTTCACCCCTATGTAACTTAAGTAGACTCTTCCATGCATTGATATGGATTATGGGCTACAGTGGCGAAAGGGGTAACATACATACAAAATATGTAGTAGCACCACTACTGTATTAAATTTACTGATATGAAAAAAGATCCTCAACCCTTTCGCCACTGTAGACCATAATGAAACCATCCATATCAATGCATGGTAGAGTCTACTTACGTTACATAGGGGTGAAAGGGTTAACATACATACAAAATATGTAGAAGAACCACTACTGTATTAAATTTACTAATATGAAAAAAGATCCTCAACCCTTTCGCCACTGTAGACCATAATGAAACCATCCATATCAATGCATGGTAGAGTCTACTTACGTTACATAGGGGTGAAAGGGTTAACATACACTGTATTAAATTTACTAATATGCAATTTTTGGCAATTTTAAGAAAATATCAGAAGCATCTTTGCTTTCATACTGACATTGCACAAAACATCCATAAAATAAATATTTTCAAATTTGAGCAACTTTCAATTAGATTACAATTACAAGATTTCATTTTAAATTTGTATGTTGCATTACAAAATGTGTGGATTGCTTTAAATGATGGGTGGATGTGATTAAGACATAATTTATTCTGTTCAATAGTTTAAACATACAGCTTTCTCAGTCTTGATTCCAAAGAATTTGTGAGTTCCATCTCCGACCCCGAAGATGTAACCAAAGGCGCGACTATCTGTGACATCCCTGGATATAAAGGAAATCTTGTGGACAGCATGTGTATAGTTCACTACCTGTAAATGGACAAAGGATCATCACTCACTCATTCACATCTTAGATCATTTCATTTTGGTCTCATTGGACAGTTGATAAATTTAAGAATAAATCAATTAATTTAAAACAATCCTAATATGATGTCATGCAATTGTTATGACAGGCGATTTCCCACATCTTTACCCAAGGGTAAGACAGTGATATCTTTCCCTGACTGGAAGTGTGGGGATATCTCTGTCTACTGGGGGAGAAAATAAGCTCTCTTACCCTGGACAGGTGTATCCGCACTTTTACCGGTGTGAGATTTCCTTGTCTCACCCTAGGGTTGATACGGGGGAATTCCCCTATTCATAACAATGGTATGATGTCACTTCAACAATACAATGACGTCACGTCAACAATCCATCAACGTCACGTCAACCCTGAATTTAGCATGTAACGCTATCATTACATTGTGTATATGATACACCTTGGGAGAACAGGGTAAGAGAAAAAGAATCATTCACCCACCCCATTGTGGGTAAGATAGGGGAGGGGAATCTCAACCCTCGGGGAAAGATTTTTAAGTTTGGCAACATAAGAATCTTCCCCCTCGGATTGAGATTCCCCTAAGGCCTATCTCACCCCCAAGGGGGCGAGAGATTCTATTACTCTATCAGACTCCAATTATTATGCATACGGCTGCACAAAACGTACAGGTAAGTGATAACAAGTCCTATAGGACTCTTGTCATACACACAACTATCTTTATTGGTGGTCATGAGAGTATGTGAGACATGCCCTAGATACAGGGTTGCAGGGATGAACTTTTTGACTGAGACTAACAGGTGGACAGAGTGCAGACTTAAAGCCCCCTTGGGTAGTACCAGTGAGGGACTTATAAGGCCCAGTAGACACACATACATCAGTCTTGAAGTCGATGAGTTTGATGCCCTCCTCAGACACGTTGACGATGATCCTCTGTTTGTGTTGCCCTGATGCCTTTACGGACAGCTTTAGTCTGTAGATTGTTTCCTGACACATTCTGTCACCCCGGGCGTCCGGTACATCATCCACGCCAATCAACTTGGCATTGAAGTTCACACCCTCACCTTGGAATCTGGTTGGGTCATTCTTGTCTGTAAAATAAGAAGAACACAAACTTACAAACACATTAGGTCGTAACTAGTGAGACAGGAAATGGAGACTAAACCGTTCTTTGCTGCTTACATGCCTTGTCGGCTATGAACATGAGCAAGACTTAACTTTCTGATTTACGTTGTTCCTAGTGAATTTTTGTTACCTTCAACTTCAGGCAGGGATATCCGACATGTTACCCTGTGGTATTCACAGGGTATTCTACAAGGAATTAGTATTGGTACCTTTACATGATATTTGGCAAAAAAATAAATATGTTGAGCTCTAAACAAATTAACAACCTGCATTAAAAAAAGGATTTTGCATTAAATGTATTGCGCTGATTATATGATACAGAATGTACATCATACAAAGATTTTCCTGACAGACTGTCGTTGTTTTGGGGCTGTGGAGTGGAGACATACCTTTCTTTTTTACTTGTTTCCTGACAGACTGTCGTTGTTTTGGGACTGTGGAGTGGAGACATACCTGTCTTTTTGACTTGTTTCCTGACAGACTGTTGTTGTTTTGGGACTGTAGACAGGAGACATACCTTTCTTTTTGACTTGTATCCTGACAGGCTGTTGTTGTTTTGGGGCGATGGAGAGGAGACATACCTTTCTTTTTGACTTGTTTTCTGACAGACTGTCGTTGTTTTGGGGCTGTGGAGTGGAGACATACCTTTCTTTTTGACTTGTTTCCTCACAGACTGTTGTTGTTTTGGGACTGTGGAGTGGCGACATACCTTTCTTTTTGACTTGTTTCCTGACAGACTGTCATTGTTTGGGGACTGTGGAGTGGAGACATACCTTTCTTTTTGACTTGTTTCCTGACAGGCTGTTGTTGTTTGGGGGCTGTGGAGGGCGTAGAAGATGTAGTACTGGTTGCGGTGCTGGAAGGAGAGGAGGGTTCACTCCCCACCTCTGAAGCGGGCTGGGCCTCAGCTACAGGCGCCATCGTACCCGTATCCATCTGTCTGCTTATTGATGATTATAGCTGTGTTGCTTTGCAGAGTCAAGTAGTTACTGGAAAGACAGGCAGGGGAAACATTTTCAGGTATCACATGAAATTGATATTAGAAAGTCCACTTTTTCTGAATTGCAGGTTTTTGTAACTTTGTACCCAAATTGGGACACATTTTAGATAAATATAAATGTCCTTTATACCATACTATCAGTTCCAAAAATGTTTGTTCATTTTTCATAAATAGATACTATCCACTTTTCATTTCTATTACAAGTTCAAATTTCCGGCGCCTGGTTCTATAAATAGAAAGCGAAATACAAATGTACTATCAGGGTTACGCAGGCCCTTGAACTGGGGTAACTGCACCCTGAAAGAGACACTTTGGTATTTTGGCTAATGGGATCAACAATCAATATCAGCAGAAAAGAAGACATATTTCAATTATTTTAGAGTCAAACCGGATTCTGATTGAAATTCTTCTCCGGGCTAGCATTAATTAGTTTTGATAAAATAGACTTTTGAAAATGGTATCCAAATAAATAGCGTCGCAAGGCACGTAAATCATTCAGGAAAGTTTTGTTTTGGTCATTACTCTTACCTTTAAATTGTCCATGTAACGATAATCGGCAGCCAATTAAGCTTATATATAGTTAAATTGTCATAAAAGTATTATCAAATGAAAACTGTATGGTACACAAAAGTACTTCATTTGCATTGAATGACAGTTTCTTGGGCCGTTTTCCCATACAAGTGTCCCGGTTTGGGTACAGTGACGGTAATACAAACCTTTGGCTTATCACTGGTAGTTACTGTACTGGCTTCTATCGTAGGTATTGTTTGTTTTCCTTTTATCATTATTTAGATGTGTATGTGTGGACAGATTATGATGAACACACAGACTTTGACATTGCCTAGATCTACGACACCTACAGACCTCATTTATCTAGGTAGGCAATCTACAGACCGTATTTATCTCAATGAATGTCAGTCATGCATTCCATTGATAACCAGATATATATGTAAAATCTATGAACTGGTAAATATTCCAATCACCTAGGTATCAAGTTGATCTAGTTAAATATAGTTTTGGATTGCTTATTTCACACCCGGAAAGTAGGTGTTAAATGGTACATCTAATTATATAGCCGATCATATATGAAGGTGTAGGTGATAAGTATTTCTATAGTTTATCATATGGATGTATATCTAGGGATATATGTAGAATCTATCTTTTTAGGAATGGAAAATATTTGGAGGTTATCATGTGACCATGTCCACATATTATTTTACTAAGCGTCATGTATCAACCGGAATCTTGAAGGGTTGAAGGTTGATACAGGGTAGGATATGGAAATGGTCATATTATGTATTGTAGTACTTTTATATCATATACTACATGTTGCAAATATTTCAGTACAACATCAAAAATATTAACACAAATCAAGTGTGCTTGAGGCGTTATTTTTCTGAATTGGGATATGTTTGGCAAATGAACAGCTAGCAGTATGGAATATGCAAAACAACCTGTATTACAAGTGACATGTAACGACATGTATATATATATATATATGACAAATATGTATATGTATTTTCAATAAACCTTTGCATATATAGGCATAAAGGATATGTAATACTATTATTAGGAGTGTGGATGATCTGGGGGGGGGGGGGGGGGGGGGGGGGGGGGGGGGGGGTACAAGTCTTGATTGATCCCATATTCTATATATATTCTCATGTGGAATTTCAAAATGGAGTTTTACGTAAAATAAAACGCTGTCAAGGCAGTCCTCCCAGCTACATATTATATACCTGATCCTAAAATTATGACATCATTAACCATTTTTAGCTTGATGTCACAGCTGAACCTTTGCCTTTAGTGGATAACTCTACCCAACACTCTTTGTGACGTCAAGTCTTACATGCGGGAAAGGTCTATCACACAAGCACAGATATGGGATAAAACAGTTAAAAATAGCCAGGCTGAGATAACTGTTACAATCAGGTCTAATCCAATGACTGATTTACATACACATATACAGAGTTTATCTACAGTATAACTTATACAGGCAATACAAGTACTTTGTAAATATCCACAATTGTAACATTTATATTGCAGTTTGTATCTATGGTTGAACTAATAATATTTTAGGTGATTTTAATTTTCGAAAGGGAATTCTTTTCCGCAGCTCATCCTTGAAACAAGACAGTATAATCCCGACAACATGGAAACTGGCAATTCACGACATATTAATAACCTGTTTATCCATTTGTCCGTTTGGTTACCAGGCAACAAGAACATTTAAGCATGACACCAACACAGCTTACTTTTGAACATGATAGCTACCCATTGAAAACATAAATACACGATGATAGATCTATTTATACAATCTCCTGATAGTGACTCAGCTCATTACCAAAATTGCAAAAAAAAAAATCCAAATGTTCATTCTACATTCTTGTTTGAATTTGAAGTTCCTGTTTGTTGGCGCCTCTACCACATATGCTGAGAGACTCCTCCATGTCTTCTGCATGACTGCTTTTTTTTTTTTTTTTTTTTTTTTTTTTTTTTTTTTTTTTAACTTTTCTGAATTTTTCAATTGTGACCTCATGCTGATGAACCCTCTCTTGATCAGATAAAGATTGTGATCTCTGTGTTGTAATTCTCAGGTAAAATCTTGTAAAGCTCAATCTAAATCTTGTCACACATCAATCTCCTATACACAAGCGTTAGAAAATTTAATTTCTATAGACATTCTTTGCACAATAGAAAGACCTTGTACCTGTTTTGTTGCTTTGGGGCACATTTCCATTTGCTTCAATGCTTTTTGATAAATAAGGGCACCGCACTGGATTCCAATAAATTTGAAGTCTTACAAAACATATATGAGTATATCCACACTAGTGTGTACATTGAGGGGTACCTTAATTAATAACAAATCCTCTGACAGTTCTGACTCATGAAGTCAAATTATACAGACCTTTAAAAAAGGTTTTAAGTACATATATTCCTTTGATTGCCTTATTACTGAACCGAGATAGAAATTGCATATTCATCCCTTGTGCTGACCACATACAAAATCTTATCTTAGACACATGAAATCTTATCCTTGGCATCATATCTTTGAGAACATGGTAGATATATCCTTGACATTATGACCATTTATCCTTGACAACATTGCATCTTTATCCTTGACAACACAAGTTTATCTTTGACAACATGAATTTATCTTTGACAATATGACCATGTATCCTTGACAACATGAGTTTATCCTTGACAACAGGGCATCTTTATCCTTGACAACATAGTTTATCCTTGACAACATGACCATGTATCCTTGACAACATTGCATCTTTATCCTTGACAACAGGGCAGCTTAATCCTTGACAACATGATTTTATCCTTGACAACATGAGTTTGTCTTTGACAACATTGCATCTTTATCCTTGACAACATGAGTTTATCTTTGACAACATGACCATGTATCCTTGACNGAGTTTATCCTTGACAACAGGGCATCTTTATCCTTGACAACATAGTTTATCCTTGACAATATGACCATGTATCCTTGACAACATTGCATCTTTATCCTTGACAACATTGCATCTTTATCCTTGACAACATGAGTTTATCTTTGACAACATGACCATGTATCCTTGACAACATTGCATCTTTATCCTCGACAACAGGGCATCTTTATCCTTGACAACATGAGTTTATCTTTGACAACATGATCCTGTATCCTTGATAACATAGCATCTTTATCCTTGACAACATGAGTTTATCCTTGACAACATGAGTTTATCCTTGACAACATGAGTTTATCCTTGAAAACAGGGCAGCTTTATCCTTGACAACATGAGTATAACAGTTTAATTTTTACCACATGAAACTTTTTCAAATGGCAGCTTGTCTATAACAAGACTCTTGAAGAGGCCCAGGGGCCTGAGTAACTCACCTGGTGTTTGTAAAACTGTGTTATATCAAATGTTGAAGTATTGATACATGTTTATCAAAAGATGCCAGCTAAAAACTGACATAAATTAAGCATTAAAGCTCTTCGAATATTTATCCCTATCCATATAAGCCTCAAATCCTATTTCAGCCTTTATTATATTCTAATATCTTGACTGACTATTAGACCTTTACCATGTATTCCTTAGTCCCCTTGACCCAAAGATGATTTTACCAGCAAATATATGACAGGCACATACCGAAACAGAAAAGAGAATATCAATTGTTTTAAGGAAAAGGAATCTACCGACAAGGAATGACCCAATACGATGTCACTTCCTATAACATTACCATTTCTATTAGACCATCTTTCCCTCTTATGGTAACTGTCTCTAAAAATTCCCCCCGAATTAACAAACACCCTGCTACAATCAGCCCCCCCCCCCCCTAATTAAATCTGTGCGTGTTGTAGATGTGTTGTAGTAGTTCCTGATAGCCTCGGATCAAGGTTTGTGCATACAGCCGAATTAGTTTGCCTGCGAGGCAACATAATGAACGGTGGTGACATAAATATTGTGTAGCTACTCCAGACTTTCCTTGTATACCAGTGTATAGGACTGACCTCGGTGAACTGACCCATGAAAGCAAGTCAGCACACCATAGTAGTAGTATACACTGACCCAATTATACACCAATACACAGACATCCCCTCACAGGCAAGCACCTGGCTCCTGTTGGGTGATATTTGAGACAGAGTTAAGTTCATTTCAATTGATGTAACGCTAGTCATTATAATGTTATGTTACATAACACACACTAAAACGGATCACAACAAATTTAAAATGATCTATCAACTATTTATAAAAAAAAAAAATATTACCAAATATTTTTGCAACAGTCCTTTATCAATTTCAAAACTTTTGAACCAATCTTGACCTTATAGAAAAAAAAGTCAATCGTCTCCAGTATAAATGATAATTGCATGAGCAAATTCAAGCATTTTTCAGAGATATGCATGGCTCTATTTCTAAGTACTTTTCAAGCACTGACCTCAATTCCAGCACTTACTCTGGTATGTACCGATATATAGGCACCATATGATAACATATATGACTGCCCCAGGCTGGTAAATTTTCTTCTCAAACTATTTGCTTGCCATCTATCTCACTAATACCATGAAATAATATAGGTGTTCATCAGCAAATGTCATAACTGCACTCAGTGTGGTTATCTCATAATCTGTAATAATGGTGTTGGTTTCAAAATTCGTAAGGTCTGTTCTGAACAATGAAAATATTAATCCACAAGGTGTGCTTTAATTTGCTGCTGTAATAACTTACCTGATAACAAAGTGATCCCTGGGGACTTTTATCACGCAATCTCCAACAGCTAACTACGTAATCTGGAATAAACAACACCTTACTTTAGCATTCATACAGATTATTGTAATGTATATTACCATGTAGTATGACTGTCACAATTAACCCTGATTAATCCGCTCTATGTCTTACAAATATGCTAATAAACTAAACAGACACAGAAACATCCTGAACAAAATTAATTCCCTCTTGTAATCAATGCAAATATATACAATTAAAGCTACTGAAAGTTGTCCAGTGCTGTAATCAAGCAATTGCTGGGACATCGTATGAAGACATTGGGACATCGTATGAAGACATTGGGACATCGTATGAAGACATTGGGATATCGTATGAAGACTTTGGGACATCGTATGAAGACATTGGGACATCGTATGAAGACATTGGGACATCGTATCATCGTATGAAGACATTGAGATAACAGAGATTTTGTACCTACTGCTGCGACGTCCACGAAAAACCTGGCTGTAACATTGTATCTGTGCTATCATTTAGCTCGCTCTTAGACCATGAAGACATGAAGACAGGTATTTGCATTATCAAGAATTTCAATTCTAAAGGACCATAAGATTAAATTTGAATCGAGGTAATTGCCTGGGCCATGAAAACCTGGATATATATATATATATCTTTCCAAGACATTAAAGGCAATGGAATGAAGGGTGATGGTTTTGTATAGGAAAATATCTAACCTGAGGCTTTATTTAATAGAAGGAATGAAGATTGTTTAATATAGGAGAATGCATATTTTTTTACAACTGGTTTTATTCTGGGATTCTTGATGTGTAATCAACTGTTAGAATGTATGATTTTGATAGTTATGATAGCCTGCCTTGTAACCTAGTGTTGACTATGAGTAATAATATCTATAGTACTTGACAGACATCTATTACTAATATCTCCACCAGGCTCTGTCCTGCTGTACAACATTTCCTATGTAAATAAGACTTTAGGTTTGTTTAGAACACAAACAGGAATTGAAAACTTATTTTGCGAGCTTTCGAAAATGTCTGTTTCCTTTGTCAAGCAAAGAGTGTAAATGGCCGGTGTCTCGACTCTAAACCACTGAAAACAACTCACTAAGCCACAGTGGGCCGAATCAAGTAAAGTCAGCTGTCAAAAATCATAGAGACATTTCGCGCAACTGCACTCTAATACTGCAGGCAGTCAGGGGGACGGGTAACATGTTTACCCATTCCACCCCTTAGTAGTTGTTAAAATGGGGTCATAAAGATGACTCAGCTGGTGGCCCCCTCGTCTCTGTTCGTCAAATCCCCTTCTGTCCTTACCCAGATGGATTCTTTGATTATTATTCCAAATTCCTAATTTCCTATGTATATTTATTTTGTGTTACTGCTCTCATACCTAAGTGTGTCACCTATAAGTATAAAAGATCAGCATATAATCAGGACTGTAAGCTGAAGGGCGGACTTAAACCTCACCGCCAACCACCCGCCTTTCCAATCCTCAATTGTACCATCTACCCGGTATACTGGTATGTGTGTACACACATCCTCCCTGATAAACAGTATGATTGAAAGGTATTAACGAAAGGTTACAAATGATGATGATTATGTAACGCTACCAACCAGGCCTTAAAGAAACAGAATGAAAACTGAATGGGATTTGTTGTCTAAACAAGACTGTTATAAACTTTGTAAATGAAAAATAAAGTTCATAGTAAGCAACTCCCTTGGAATTACGATGTTCCACTGAAATCTATGCAGTCGAAGTGGTCAGGATAAACTTGTGTCTACAAACAGACTGGACACCCTGACTCCAGTATACAACTTCCCCAACTTTGTACAATGCCGGGGTATTTTAAAATTCTAGTATATGACAAAATGATGGTGGAAAATCTAGTGTCCACTGGTCAAGTTACTGGCTTATCATGCAGATAGCCAGGTGTTGATCCTTATGGTAATTAGTAAACATGAAATTGTCAGATATGTTACCAGTAAATTTAATCATGTATAGATCCAAAGTCATTCATGTATATAAAACATCTCCTACAGGCTAACACTTCTTAATTTGTAGATCAACATTGTAAGGCCAAGTCCACATTGTATAACATTCATAAGGGCTGCAAAGATATATATTGTGACGATATATATCGCGATAATTTGAATACGATAAGATATACAATATTTTTGGGAGGTCACAATACACCTGCAATATTTTCTGTTTTTTTGTTGTTTATGAATTTAGTCTACCCAAATCCGTTCCCACATAGCGAGTGACAGCTTCAGCTCAGTATACACGTTGAAAAACGTGAATTGTGTGAAACATTAAAGTCCGTTTCCTTTTGTAATATTGTCATTAAAAAATTGCAACATATCTTTTCTCTATACTTCTGCCCTTTCTGTATTGTGATATATATTTATCGTGACCACAGTATCGTGCTATGTATTGTATTAAAGCAGCCCTAACATTTACACATTACCCCATTAAA
Organism: Mizuhopecten yessoensis; assembly: GCF_002113885.1. Taxonomy (NCBI): domain Eukaryota; kingdom Metazoa; phylum Mollusca; class Bivalvia; order Pectinida; family Pectinidae; genus Mizuhopecten; species Mizuhopecten yessoensis. Next base: position 195,624 of record NW_018408529.1, read on the forward strand.
GATCCTGATCAACACCCATCATTCACAATTGCAATAACAGTTTACCATGTCTACTAGCTCATACAACCTGGCAAGTTCTATGTATCTATGGCACAAATTTAGTTCAGTGATTACATGCAAGTCCAAAGTTCTGAAAAGGGACTGTCCCCTATAGAATTTCTGGAAATACTGAAATCTTACATGGCAATACCCATGGTGTTTAACAATAGAGTGAAAAAAGTCCAATGAAAGTTAATTGTAGAACGATCACTGTGTATTCTTAATTCCTTGTTTTTCAATCTTTACAATTCAGTGCTTTAAATTACATATTAGCTGGTCACATAACCAGCGCACACTGGTTCTTACTGGGCAGATAACTTGACTGAACAAATTGAGCAGGCCCTGGCAGCAGAATGGATCTCAACGATACACATAAACTGATGTTCTTAGCTAGTCCTATAATATATCATATAGGATACTATATACCAGTACTAGTTATAGACAGATGTTTGATTTGGTTTGGTTTAGTATTGTTTAACGTCCTATCAACAGCTATGGTCATTTATGGACGGCCTCCCCTGTGTGCAAGATGCATGTGTGTAGTATATGTGTTTGTGTTTTAGGAGGCTGCGATATGTTTGTGTTTGTCTCCTTGTGATAGCGCGGAACTGATGCCGACTTTATAGTGCTACCTCACTGAAACATACTGCCGAAGACACCCAGCAGGACACCCCACCCGGTCACATTATACTGACAACGGGCGAACCAGTCGTCCCACTCCTAAATTGCTGAGCGTTAAGCAGGAGGAGAAATTAAACTACCAATTTTACAGACTCTGGTATGTCTCGGCCAGGGGACAGAACCCAAAGCCTTCCTCACAGGGGCGAACGCTCAACTAAACGCCAAAAGTGAGGCATTGTCAATGGAGACATTAGGAAGAAGAAAGTTGTTTAGAAAGAAGAGAAAAGTTAAGATCCCAAATTTAGTCGCCTCTTACGATCATGCAATTGGGGCAGCAGGTCCAATTCTTACATCCTACGGGATATAAACAGATGTAGGTCCTAGACTAGCGTTATAGCTTATCACAGTACATGGTGAACTAACATAGAACAATTGATCAACAAAATCCGTTAAACTGTTAAAGAGGAAATATTTAAGGGGGAAAACATTTATTTTTAATGACTTGTTTCATTGAATAAGCTACCACAATAGGGCTGTTATCCTAGAGGAGGGTAATTAGCACCCATCATTTGTAAGAGCGATATTCTATGTTAGTTTGATCTGTTTTCTTTTGTTCCATTTGTGAATTGATATTCTTAAACTTATAAACAGTATACACGTACCTTGTGATTTAACTTTATTGTAACTTTTGATAAAACTTTAATACAACTGGATTTGACGATGTCCTTTCAAAGTTAGCTTGCTGTCTGACCTAATAATTTACTAATTTAGTAGTGTGCAAAAAAAAGAAACGAGATATTTCTGTTTTCTGGCAGTAGTGTTTATTTTCTTATCGAGCAGCTTTAAGCTCAAAAAGAAATTTGCAAATCTTAGTGAACAGGAAGAACTTACACATACAAGGTAAATCTACAAATATTTGAGAAAAAATTGTCAATTACTTCCTGAGAATGTCAATGGATATAAACATGTATAAAAATCTTTAAGAGTAAAAAAAAGCCTGATGTCCAACTTGTTTTTCAGATCAGCCTAAAAATGAAACATGCACAATTAAGTACCATGAGAAATTTAATATGTCAAATTTAGGGAATGGTCTGTCAAGTACTTTTTGAGAAATAGTGATAACAAACTTTAATTAAGAGTCAAAATAAAGACTGTGGCTGGAGGCTTTAATATTTTCCTTATCGGTCTCAATATGAAACATGAACAGCAAAAATAGACTAAGGGCGGGAACCTTCATGTTAAATTTGAGAAAGATGCGTAAAGTACTTCTTGAGAAAGAGCAATAACAAGAATAGCTTTAAAAAAAAAAAAAAAGTTTAACCCTTTCACCCCTGTATAACTTTAGACTCAACCATGCATTTATCTGGACGAGTCAATTATGGTCTGAAGTGTTGAAAGGGTTAAGGAAAGACAACAAACGGATGGATAACAAACCATGGACGATGATGGTGGGCTAAAAATTCCTAGAGTAGATATAGTCTGGTCTAGTTCCTATACAACACACAAACAACTTGTTAATCATGTCTGTATTTACACAAGCTAAGGTAAATCTACCTGAAACATCTCAAAGTAAGGCTTCTTAAGTCTTAAGAATACAACGAGACCTATGCAATATGCACCGTTGTCCGCCCTTCACATACATCCTGTGTTATATACATTCTATCAGTGTCTACTTAAACGCTATTGCATCACATGGGACTCTAGCTACTACTCCTGAGCCTTAGGAAGGAAGTTGACATAATGACTGTATGTATGCAGACTTTGGCCTATACAATAGTTAGCAATGTCTTACAATGACAGGACAGCATATTGTCGCTGTCCCTAAATTCATTTACAGACAAAATATCAGTAAATAAGAAAGACTTATTTCATCTGACCACTGCACCCATTCACAAGGCCTTGGTATTTTCACCAAATATGTGTTATGCCATTCAAATAATTGAAACTTACTCATATATTTCTAGACAAATTCCATCTCCTAAAATAATGTCATGCAGTTCTATGTTTGTGAATCCCATTCAACTGTACATGGAACAGTGCATGCCACCTAGCCTAACGATATCAGGCTAAAAACTCAATTTAGTGTGCTAGTTTAAGATACTCTATGGAAGAAGACCTACTTATAGAACTTTTAAATATATTAAACTTATACAAAACTTGCTACTTTCTCTACACTAAATAAAACTCACCTGGCTCTGGTTTTACTCTAATATACTTGACACCTAGGCCTGTGTCCTTGAAAGAAGGTCAAAATAATTCAATTGACCAAATGAGACGGTCCCTCGCCCAAACAATCTACAGGACAAATTAAGGAACTTGTCAGATGCAGGATTAGTTACAAGTACTTTGAAACATAGACAAATTATTTGGAAAACAAGAAAGTGAAAGCACTTTTACAGAAAAACTGCATCATGACTCCAGAACTCGTTGTTCTGTCAAAGAATTTTGTTTGAAACTCTGTACTGTCTTACCAACCCCTTACAATGATCTCTACCTAGGAATTACGGATATGCCAATGTATAAAGAAACATCTCCTATTCAAAAGTTACAATTTTGACAATCATCGTTGCACTTTTGTCCATTCTGTAACCTTGACATTGGGATACTGACCTGTGTCTATTAGTGGACAACTCACTGTACACGACTAGTTATACAACTGTTTTACAGGCCATGACTGCTATATTAGAATTACATGACCTATACTTCATTTGGGTACGCAATTGTTTCCATACTTCTGCTTGCTTATTAATGTTTTCCACCTATACACATATAAGTACTAGGAACAGATAAACACGTTTGAGTACCTAAACTGCACACAGTCAAGTCAGAACATGAGATGTAGAATTTTTTGTATGTACATTATATTTACATCTCTAGCAGATCTTGAGGTCACTTCCTACAGCCACTGAGCAGTTCAATATATGTTATATTATAGTCAACCTGCACGGACCAAGAGTAGCTGCAGAACTGCAGGAAAGTACATGTACCACCTTGAGCAGCTCTTGTAGGGAAGAGAATGCGTAACAATCAATACATGGCTATATAAATAATTTATTTAATAATATCATAACTATCGGTAGAAAAATGTTCATACCGTAGAAGTTGCCTCGTACAAATAGGAATTACCACATGTATACAAACCAATTACTTGCATCATTTACGAAATAATTACTCCGTGAGTCACTGCCTCATTTTAGTATTACTGAAAGCTGTAGATTACTGTACCTGTGTCCCTCCACCTGTCCATGTTACTCTAGATAACAGCCCTAATGTGACCGAATGCCTGTAACAACATGCCTAACCTCCGTATCATCTACCACTTTCCTTTATTTTATCTATTTCTATGATTCTATCATACATCAAAGATAGATACGGAAGTTTCAAAATTCTCTCTAATTGTTTTAAAAGATAAAAAAAAATAAAAAATGTTACAATGAAAAATACAATACCATATACATTGTATTGGCAATCTTGTATGGGTGGATGTGCATTTTATGGTTTCTACAGTACATGCCTAGGACAAACACTTGTACCAACCCTGTACAGACTTGTATGTGTCACAGATAAAACTGGGGAACTTTGCACTTCCACTTTAATGACGATAGCACACCTGTTGACCTATAACTTATAAACTAGTATAAATACCATACAGATAGTCATTGTCTGATAGCCGTGTGTCAGTTACTGTATACTGTAGTCTATAATATGATTATAATTAAATCTCTTAATTATATTTATCATTTATTATCACTGATTTCCTAATATTGTATACAGTGTATATATATACACATACCATTAAATATCCTAGCTATAAGTGAAAATTGCATGGTATTTGTTTTGAGCTTAAATAATTAATATATGTAGTTGATGTGAGCAAATATCTATTTATGTTAATCTTTAACAAATGAATTTTGAAATTTTAATAAATGGACTTGTACAAGTCTTTATACGTAAACACATGTATGGACTATATACACACCTTGATTCTATCAGGTTGACAACAACCTATATTTTATCTGATGAGAAAATTGATTCCTTCATGTGAAACAGCTGGCTTATAGCTGATGTGACTGCATATACATTTCACTTTAGATAACCGCCCCTTGGCCTGATACACCCCCTATAATACACTCAGTCTTGCGACTTTTCCAGTTAACTCATTAGATAGGGTCATGTTGAACACACACGTACAGTGAATGTCCTAAATCTATGGTAGAGATTTTTTTTCAAAAAGCATTAAACAAAACAAGTTAGGTTATATACAAAATTCCTGACCTCTCATATAAAGTGTCAAATTAACCTACCATATCTATCTTTCGATATGCCCTGGGCTCTAACACACAATCTCAAAGTAGGGGGTGGGCTCATTACCGGACTCAACTAAACCACAATAGGTAGGAGTGAGCTTATTACTAGCCATGGGGTTTCTGCTAGATAAATACGGTACTATAAACATACATGTACATTTGTACTTCATTAATTGATTCTTTAAACAATAGTTGAAGAGGGTAAGATCATATAATACATAAAATGTGCACATTGTAAGAAATTGATATTATTTTGCACTGATCCTTTATCCATCTTTTTATCTTGTTCAATAAGTTTAAGTGTCTAAATACTCATAACTAGTAGGGGTGTCACAAATACGTCAAGAGTGTATCCCGATATATTGCAATACAGAATTTATATATTGCGATACGTTTCCCGATATATTGTCATAGGAAAGATGTGCTCGATTTTATAATAAGTTGTTGTCAGAATGTTATCAAACTTAATCATATATATAATATGGATCACATAGATTTAAGGTTTTTGTCAAACCAACCATCGATTACTAAATTTGAACTGATTCTCACCACTATTAAAAGCCTGTTTTATGCTTATTGGTATACCTGTTAAAATTGTAGTAATTTGCAAAGTTAAAACACACCAAGCAGATACACAAAAATATGCTTTTGAAAAATATTGCGATAAAGCAATATTTCATCTCTGTATTGTGGTACGATACAATATACCCGTGTATTGTGATATACCTGTTTTCCGATATATTATTACAGCCCTATAATAACTAGCTAAACAGCATTTATCACAGCCTGGGGCCAAAATATATAAGGAAACACCTAATTGTGCACAATAAAACTGATGCAACATTATGTTAAGTTTTTTTTAAGCGCTACAATTTATACTATAGCTAGCTGCTCTACACTTTATTGTGAAGTGTATCATGCCCAGGTTTGTTGCCTACCACGTTAACCGATGTTGCACTTCCTGCAATACTTGTTACAACAAAATTTAAAATAAATTGAAACTTTATTGCTAGAAATTTTGTCATCACAGTATACCATTTGAAGATAATACTTTAATATACAGAATATAACTTTGCAGTGTGTTTATCCCAGATGTGACAGGTCAGTCAAAACATGCAACACATATACAACGGAGTGATCATGAATTTTCCCAAATTTTAATTTACAAGAATGCAACTACTTTTCATAAAAATACTTTTCATGATATTTTCACCTTCTTCGTAGATTCTTTTTTCTCTATCAAATTTTAAAGATAGTAAATTTTAAATCCCATTTCAAATTCGGTACTTAAGCATAAATATCAAAATGTTAGAAAATTTCAATATTTACAGAAAAAAAATCTTGACTTTTCTTGTTTTCAATGGGAGCACTTTTTTTTCTATCAGGTTGAGGAAAAAAGTCTCAATCTCAAATAATTCCATCGGTAATGAATGTGGTAGTTATTTGATGTCAATTAATGTATAGTCCTTATTGTAAACAGGAATGTATCTGAAGACTCCACACCAGCTAAACATTAAGAGTCCCCCTCCCCCCCCCCCCTTTATNGCTTTATGAAATTGTTGATGATTCTTAAATAATAATACTGTATCAAAGGATGAAAATCAAACATACTTTTAATACACACATATTCAGGGGTGGAATTAAAAACAAATTACTGGTCCTGTTTGAAGTGCACTGCCCAAGAAAAAGAGCGAGCGCCAAAGCCACTATAGTAGGGAGGGGGGAGGGGTTGAAATCTATAAGCTCTATGGAACATTCTGGGCTTAAAATAAAGCTTTTCATATCTACTGAAATTTACAAAAGAGTATTGGCCTGGCTACATAGCATGTTAAAAATTGTTATCTAAATCATGATGAATGAAAATAACTCTCTTATATGTGTATGAAATTGAAAAGTTTGAAAATTATCAGTCTCAATAAGAATAAACAATATGCATTTCTATTACACTTCCTACCTCATTATCACAAATCTTTATATAACACCATATTAGATCTATAAGAATCTATAACTTCTTAATATTATTATTTATATGAAAAAATAACTATAAACAAGTGTCCCCATACTGAAATCAGTTGACTAGTGAAAGTTGACGACAGATTACAGAAACTGCACTTTATTTCAAGTCAATGCAATGAATAAAACAAGACGTGTATCCTAATCATAACGAACAAGTCACAATGGATTGTCTGGACGTGATATGATGTTGGGCCTGTAACTAGCGTTTGTTAGATTACACTGGTCCAAGTATCCTAGTCCCTCATTTTTTAGTTTCATTTTAGAATCACATTGCCAAGGTTGAACTTGTTCAAGATATAGACCACATACTAATTATGAATAGGGAAAAGACAGAAAACATCCAGTGTTGATGAAACACAATAAAACTTGCGGTGTGAAATGATAAATTCTGAGCGTGGCTGGAGGTGTAAGTGGGGGGCGTGACGTCGAGCTAAGTCCTCACTTTCTATGCAGGGAAAGTGTCACAGAACATACATGGGACGGCAAAACAGATAAAAGTGTGACCCACGTCCCAGATTTACAAAAAGAAGTTCGGGGAGCACGACATACACCTACCTTCCTATCGCACATGTCATAGTAAATACATCCCGCTAGAGTTCTTGGTCGTGGTCAGGACTTCTCTCATCGCCTTTGGGGTGTAAACAGGACAACGCGCTACTAATACCACCAGCACTCAAAACTTCATCCTGGATTGACGCCAGGTACACAGCCAATTAAAATAGACAAACGTAGGTTTTGTAACTTACCTTCATGATACTTCAATTACATTGGCCGAAACTTTTTATCCCTTCGGACAGGTTACAGAGTTAACACTTCAGCAACTTTACAGACATTCACGAGGTTAACAACAAATAGTACTCGCCACTAATACTCAACTTGTCAGGTGCCCGGATAAACGAACTATGAACCTGACGTCACACCATAATTAGCAGACGACACAATGTAAGGTTAGAAAATATACAAACGGCGGTCCTAACAACAAACAAACATAATTTATAGGCCTTATTTGTTCAGGTCGTAATTATAAATGACAAAATTTCACGCGTTGTTTAGCAGTATGTTGCCTAATTTAAGGAGTGCAGGTGCTTGGGAGTCTATGGCGTGACATTCAGCATCTGTATCAGCCGATTTTCCTGAAATCACACTGATTGGTCAGGCAGACTTGATGATAAAATTATAATGAAAACTGGAAAGGCAGGCTTGATGAAAATTACAACGAAGCCATAGTCATACATTCAGAACTGTAAGTCCGTGTATTTAATTGTTAGTGTGACATTTTAGATAACGTATGCATGTAAATTGTACTTATAACAAGAGGCCCTGGGGGCTTTAATGTCTCAGCCAATCAATGGTCATCTCAGATTTTCGGAATGGCACAAAATGTGAGAACATTTGTTGTGGACCTCTTCAATTTACAAAGTTTGAAGTTGATCGCTTTGGCCATTAATTCTTGAGATTTACGAATTCTTAAATGTTTCAACCAATCAGCCGCTAGGGCAGCCATCTTGGACTTTTTGGATCAGTACCAAAAATTTGAAATAAATGTTTGTTGGGTAGTGACAATCCTCACAAGGAACATTTGTCACTCCCAAGCAGTCCTCACAAGGAACATTTGTCACTCCCAAGTGCTACTAAGTTCTCACAATTAAGCCCCCTCCCAACTTTTGGCGGTAAAATACGGTAAGTTCCCGAGTCAATTAGAAGTAAAAAAAAAAGTCTCTGTCAATTAGAGGCCAGGGCGGCATCATGTTTTTTGGATTGGCACAAAATGTAAGACTGACCTGCTGTGGACATCCTAAGGAACTTTAATGCAAAAAATTGGCATACATGGTACTCGTTAGGGATCTGTTTAGAAACATTGTACCAAATTTGGAGTCAATTGGTGCCGCCATTTTTACAAAGGCAGAGTCAAAAATGTATCGGCCTGAATCAGACACAACGTACTACTACAGATGTCCATCTTTGATTTTCAGGGTGTCAAAAGTAGGAAACACCTATTGGGGACCCGAGTCATGAAGAGTATTTGTACTCCGTTTGAAATCAATCCCTTTCAGCCTTTTTCAAAAAATGAAAATATTTCAGCCAATTAGATGCTGGGACAGCCATCTTATGGATGTTTAGATCGGCATTAAATAGTAAGAACACTTTATTAGAGACCTCATAAGGAACATTAGAATATTGTATCAAGAATCTTTGGATCGGCACATAAATAAAAAGCACTTTGTGGAAAACGCATCTTGAGAAGAAGTTGAAAATGACACTCTCAGCCCGAGTGAAACTTAGGGCGACTTGACCTGAAATCTTCATACCGACACGAAAAGTAAGAACACCTCTTAATAAGGGAACAATTTTACCAAGGTGGCCATCTTTCATTTTTGTATTGGTACAGAAAATAAGATCACTTGGTCCACACATCATAAGAAACATATGTACCAAGTAAATTGAAGACAATTGGAGTTAAGTGGTTCTGAAGAAGAAGTCAAAAGGTTAATTGTTAACACAACAAATGGTGTACAGCAACAGAAGTGGACAGATGGCAATACTCACTCTGCCCGCATGAGCATCATGTGAGCTAAAATTTAGGCTTCACACTATATGTGCTTTAGATGTGATGTATATGGGCTTGCAGTCAGGTCATCATGTATTTGACAGGTACTTTCAGACAGTGTAATCAATGTTCACTAAAGAGATTTACTGTCATACTATTCCTCACCACATCATAGGCCTATAACTTCTTATCTTCATTTGTTAGATGTAGATGTCTAACATGTGATATTTGATAATATTTCATGACAAATAAATGTTGTTTTAAAAGTTTGTTTGAAAAGACATTCAACACTACATGGAGATCTATCTATTTATTACAGGCTATGCCTTTTTGCTGTAAACATTCTGAATTTCGATTCCAGAGTTCAACATTTTGAGAGCCGTCCAATCCAAATAAACGGACCGAATTTTATGGGTTTTTTTTCAAATAACCCAATGCAAATATTGCTTAATCATCAAAAATTGCGGAAATAAGTACATTATGTAATTTAATATTTGACTCCAGGTTCTAATGATGTCACACTTAACAACAAGGTTAAGAGCACCAATTGAAATGGGTTGCTCAATGTAGTTCTGACGTTTGCTGTTATTATCTGGTGAGATATCAAATCAAAATTGATATCAAGTGTGTATTTGTGTAAATACCATACTGCTTGTAGCAAAGTGAGTGAACAAGAACAACAAATCCAGCTGTAATTAAATTTTATACATATTTTATTTTTTAGAATAATCCAATACGTCGATTCCCATCCCATCATTATCAGCTGTACAACATAAATTTATAAAAAACATAACAATAGTATTCAACAAACCCCTCTGGAGAAACAGAATGGCACATCCAAGAGGACGCATTCTATGCAAGATGTAATCATTGGACAAGAGGTTCACAAAGAAAATATACTTTACTGAGTATCCATTACTAAACCTATATAGATACACTCCTTCTTCATCTGCCACAGTTCATCAGGAGGTTTAATGGTAGTAGAATATAGCTTGTTATTAAGTATAGATCAGAACATCCTCAATATCCAGGGGTTACGCTCACTTTTGCTCTCTGCACCCCTGGAATATGTCATAGCAAAATCGAAGGCTCAGTGTGTACAACCTTTTGGGCGAGACAAGAAGACTAGTTTGATCTTTCGATGTACATCAAAAAAATCTTGCGGTCGTGTAACGGTAAAACTTACTGGCTTTTAATTTGGGCGTCGCTCCTCTGTAACCTTCAAAGGTCAAGAATCAGCCTAGTGATTGGTCAGGTCTTTTTACCTGACACCAATTGATTAGCTACATCATGTGCCTTCAAATTTACTATGACATATTCCAGGGGTGCAGAGAGCGAAAGTGAGTGTAACCCCTGGATATCGAGGATGAGATCAAAAGAGGTTGAATGAAAGAGCAGTGCTAAGTTACACATTACAGAAATAGCTGCCACAAGTCCACAACAAGAAATATACAAGATCTATTCTCTCCAAATAAGGCAGACTTTGAAAACAGTTCAAAATAAATGCATTTTTCAGACATGTATGATCATGAAAACACTAAGATATACATGTATGTATATACCAAATCACCGAATTAAGTTTCAAGGAGTTCAAATCACAAAGTTAGATTGAATATTTAAAGAGTGACAACACTTTGAAAAATTACCTTTCTCATTCTACAACGAGGTACAGGTGAAAAAACACTACACAAAATTCTAAAATGCTCAAAACCGAGGGTAAACCTGTGGAGATTCAACTTGATTTATGAATTGACTGTCAACTTTTAACCAGTTGAGTATGCACAATGAAATTTTTTTCATTCAAATGAGCTAGTATTCAATTGTTTACATACTGAAATATACAGTTGATTACCACTTAAACGGAAAATACTGCTTGGTATCAAATATCTAGCCGAATGCTCTGTAGTATTAGACTAACTAAACATAATTTGGAAATTTCTTGTTTTTTTAACACCATAGTAATCAAATCAATAAATCCTTCTCTTTTTGAGGCATTTTAAATAAACCTTAAACAAGATGATGATTTTTACAAGCATATAGTTAATCCCTGTTAACAGATTGAACAGACGCTATAATGTAAATCAAAAATTTATCCAAAAATAGTTATGATTGAATTTATTTGGGTTTAAGCGAAAGAAAATGTGTAATAAAGGATAAAAACATTATAACATACCTTATACTATAACCATATAACCCTTTTTGTAAAAACGTAACCCGACATAACGGTGAAAGACAATGTTTTCGGCAGGATGATAGCTTATTATTTGAGGACTTGATACTTACTGGCAGGCAATACTGTGTTACTGGAAGGGTGATAGTTACTCGAGGGACCTCAAAGGGCAGATAGTTAGGGGAGGGGGGCATTAGTTACTCCAGGGACCTCGAGGGGGCAGATAGTTACAGGGGGTGGCGGATGGCAGATAACTTGGAGGCAAACAAAATTATACTTTCTGGCAGGCATGCAGATCTAGTTATTGGTGGGAGGGACAGTCAATAGAGGGGTTGATAGTCCTGACTGGTACTTATAACAAATAACTGAAATTACCTGAAGCTACTGAAAGTGGCTTACAACAAGAACTAGTTGACCAGTATTCATAAAAAATGAATACACTTTATGTATACAAATAACTGACTACAATGAATATTTTTTATATACAAAAAGGTGACCAAGAAACAATGAATATACCCAGTATTCTTTAGGTATACAAAAATAATGATTGTTTGCATGTTATCAATATTTGTTTATTGCACAATATAACAGCATCATTAGCACTTTGCTATACTTCTGCACCATTCTCAGCACTAATCTGACTTACAGATCTATCCATGTTTCCTAAACCTGCTGGTATGCTGGCAAGTTTGACATAGTCCAAGTCTAGCTCATCATACAACTAACAGATATATTCATACATTTGGACATTTTGAGGTAAAAACTTCATTTTAAATATACATGTACCTGTGTATTTGAAATATGAATTGCACTGTCCTTATAGAAAGGTACACTATGTAAAATAACATTATTTTGACAATAACAATGCACTTCAATTACTTCAGTGAACCATGTCTAAAGAAAACCCAATGGTACACCAATAATCTTTTCATTTCAATGCTGTTCTTTAAAACAAAATGTTAGTACCGCAGTAAAAACACTAAACTAGGTTCTAAACTGAGACTAAGGGCAAGTTTGTTATGCATGCTTATTGAAACAAATGTTTTTAATTAAACATCACTTAATAATAATTAACTGCATGTACATTATTCTTAAAACATTCCTGATTTGTTTTATTGAAGACAACTAGAAATTTCAAAACACACTGTTACTATGAATACAGGCAGGTAAAGGCAAAACCTATCTGCACAACCCCCATAGGCCATTTGTATATACATCGCACCATAAGTAACACAAAAATATTTTGTCTTTATCGACGTAAAAACAGCATTTACAATCAACCTCACAAGTGGTAACTGACTGGACCGTAGTTTACACAAAACCTGCACACTCTGTGAAGTACATAGCATATAGAGTACATTGTCAATATCGACCATACAACTCAAAGATCAAAAGACATGTATTTTACTTATTTTATATTTTTTTGCCTAAATAAAGGCAATGACATTTTAGCTACATAATATCGAAGATGTGCAAATACTGAATTTGTCATTCTCACATAAAATTAAATGCATGTATAAAACTGGATACAGTCAAACATGTTTACAATCAACCCCAGGAACCTAAGAAATTAGTTAACTACAGCCCAAGGTTTGCCATCATGTTTGATGCTACATGCCAAGAGACACATATACAACTTTGTTATGAGCAAAATATCTTTGTTCCTGGTCAGTATGTTTAAAAATGCATGGTCCTATTAAATATGGTACTTAACTGTGTTTTGAGCACAATTTCATATTAAGCAAGTTCCAGGTAAATCATGTTTTACTGTATGTTACTAAATAAGGTAATGCATCACACATTATTCCATTCCCAATATATTAATTTCAATAACTTCACAATAAAGCATGGTTGCTGCTGGCACTTTAAAATGTTCAACCCAGAATTAACAACCAACTCTCAATAGCCTCACAAAAATATTTATACCGACATAAAATCAACAAATTACAGAAAGTCAACTAGATTTGTGTTCGGATATATTTGCTGTGTATCTTAACATTCAAGATTTGATCCTGCAATTATGGCAGAGCCATTAATACTTTATATGTATATAATGTTAACATGTTCCGTACTGTAAATATGTGAAGTAGATTTAACATCTAAAGTGGAATTTACTATGTGTAGCATATTGAAAAACGTGTGGCGTATTGAACATGTTTATTACACTAACATGCGTAGTACAATGATTATACGTATAAATGAATCAAGTTTGATGGTACAAATGTGTATCAAAGACATATTTTACACAAAAAATACTGTTATTGAGGGTACCAACAAGGTTTCATGATTGTACAGAACTTTTCTTGTCTGCGTTCTAAACTTCTTTGGCCCATGAACAAATAAAACATAGCAATAGCTAGCTTAACTCATTCACCCCTGAAATTTCATAATGAACTTTTCCAAGCTTTGAATTGGAAGAGTTTAAATGTGTCTACAGGGGTGAAAGAGTTAATACACTTCAGGCTTTTACATTGTCTCGCAAACATATATAATATATACTTTCCATTTTGTAGTTTTTGAAAACCGTAAACCACCTTTAAACGAAGAAAATCCATCAAAAATTCTTTTTTATAACAATTGACATTGTCTCACAAACATGTATATACTTTCCATTTTGTAGTTTTTGAAAACCGTAAACCACCCTTAAACAAAGAAAATCCATCAAAAAATCTTTTTTAGAACAATAGACAATCTTTCAATACATTCAGCATCACAGGAACAAACATAAAGGTGATATACTGCAGGCTGGAAAACCTTCACCTTGTTAAATTTTCGACCTTCACTGATCATGATATAATTGTTTTTTCAAGAAGTTTTTTTTTTGGCCCTTCACATGTCATTACTATGTATATGGTATGTTGTGTGCTTATTTTCACTATTGTGATAAATTCACCCTCATTACGGAGGATGAAAAAGGCGGAAGTTAACTGCAGTGAAAGTTTCCCAGTATACAGTATTGTGTAGCTAATAGTAACAACAAGATATAATCACAATGGCTGCATCAAACTCCGTTTTATATCATACTTAATCTGAGGTCACTGCATGTGAAAATTAAACAAATGACCAGAATGTTAGTTTTACATGTTATTTGTGAGCGGCAAATCTCAATTAGAAGGTACAAGTCATGTGTGTACCAAAACTCAGCTAGGACGGTGTCAGTTGACTAAATGGGTCGACCAATCAGTTGTTTCGTTATATACAGTAGTCGACCAATCAGTTGTTTCGTTATATACAGTAGTACAGTACAACACTTGACAAAATGCACTAAGGTGGGATTCAGGGATCTCACAAAATATGGTCCGTCAACAGTAACAGTTACAAAATACTAATGTAGTCTATTTCCAATCTCAATATGTAATACAATTATCACATCCCCAAAAATAAAGGTGGTATTTCTGCAGTATTATCAACACGTATAATACCATGTTAGCTTCAAAAATATATTTCTCTCAAACTTCATAGGTTACATTCCTATCTATACCAGGATAAAATGTAAAGCTGTCTTTACCTATATACTTATGTATCGAGGAAAAACAGCTCACACACGCTATTATTCTGAAAGTTTCACAATTGCCTAATCACTTTATGCAATGTAACCTGGGTGGCGTCATTATTTATAAGTATCACATGATGACGGTTTAGTCCAATAGGTTCACCATTACATATTATTACGTTAAGAAAGTGTGGGAGAAAAAGAAATCTATTACTCTTACATGTATGTGATGCAGACAGGGAAATCTCAACCGCTGGGATCAACTATTTAAAGATAAGCACTTGGAAAAGCCATGTGCTTAAGTTAAACATCTTGCTATCAGGTTGAGATTTCTGTCTACATCAAAACGGAGTGACAAATTCAATTACTCTTTCATAAAATTCTCTATGGTTTCCCTCAAGTTGTCCCAAAATCAACTTCAGATCTTGGTATGTTATTATAAACAATTCAATGTTGCCTCCTTAACGACCATGATATTAAAGTTAGATCTTCGTCTCTCTTGTGTTGCTAATGTCAAGATCAGGATGCGTCTCCATGCCTTCTCTCAGAGGCTCCAGTTCGGACTCGCGGAACTCATTGTGCCCGAGTTCCTGTTTAACAGGGGAGGTGTGGCACTCATGCTGACAGGGGGCCTCAATATCCAGACCACCTATCTGATTGTTCTTCCAGCCACACACGAAGAAGCCCCCTCCCAGGGCAATCAACATGGTGACGATCACCCATACATTGTACGTCATCACCGCCAGCATCAGAATGTAACTGCACACCATCTGGACCACGTACAGCAGTGTTTGTAGAAGGTGCTCACGGCTCCTTATCGAGTATCTGTAACGTACAACAACAACAACAACGTCACTCAAAAGCATACCAGGTAGACATTCACTTACGATTACTTCACGATAGCAAACTGAATCTAAACAATTTTCTGCAACTACATGAAATTATGAAAATTTATGTCTTGATTACTTACATGTAAGGCTTGAGGAAGCATATAGCTGTTTCATTAGGTGTGAAGTTGTTTAGAGTATAAATGCAGCCTATCACTAGACTACACAGACACTCAAATGAAAAGCCACATTTTATTTTTACCCTTGAATAAGAGTATTAAGAAAACAATTTAAATTTTGATATAATTGGCAGTACCTGCAGGTAAATAGAGATGAATTTCACAATGGAGGACTTTGTTATAAAAAATAATGGGTCAAAGTTACTGCAGGGAAAAATATACATTTTGTTAGTAAATGTGTCCTGTGTGTTTTGGTGTATCAAAGATTGTCAAATTTACAGCCAAAGTTAAATGCCAGTGTGACTACCTTGCACACTCAGTCTGATAGTAATTGTGTAGGGAAGTCAGAGTATGGAGGTGTAGGAGAGACGGGATACGCAGGTGTAGGAGAGACAGGATATGTAGATGTAGGAGAGACAGGATATGTAGGTGTAGGACAGACAGGATCAATAGGTATAGAAGAGACAGGATATGTAGGTATAGGAGAGACAGTATATATAAGTGTAGGAGAGACAGGATGTATAAGTGTAGGAGAGACAGAATATATAGGTGTAGGAGAGGCAGGATATATAGGTGAAGGAGAGACAGGGTATATAAGTGTAGGAGAGACGGGATACGCAGGTGTAGGAGAGACAGGATAAATAGGTTTAGGAGAGACAGGATATGTAGATGTAGAAGAGACAGGATATATAAGTGTAGGGGAGACAGGATATATAGGTGTGGGACAGACAGGATATGTAGGTGTAGGAGGGACAGAATATATAGGTATAGAAGAGACAGGATATGTAGGTATAGGAGAGACAGGATATATAAGTGAAGGAGAGACAGGTTAGATAAGTGTAGGAGAGACAGTATATATAGGCGAAGGAGAGACAGGATATATAAGAGTAGGAGGGACAGGATATATAGGTGTAGGAGAGACAGTATATAGAGGTGAAGGAGAGACAGGTTATATAGGTGTGGGAGAGACAGGATATGTAGGGGTAGGAGTGACAGAATATATAGGTATAGAAGAGACAGGGTATGTAGGTGTAGGACAGACAGGATCAATAGGTGTAGGAGAGACAGGTTATATAGGTGTGGGAGAGACAGGATATGTAGGGGTAGGAGTGACAGAATATATAGGTATAGAAGAGACAGGATATGTAGGTGCAGGAGAGACAGGATATATAGGTGTAGGAGAGACAGGATATATAAGTGTAGGAGAGACAGTATATATAGGTGTAGGATTGACAGCAGTATATGTAGGTTTTACATGTAAGTGCAACTGAGTACCAGGGTATGTTACTGTAGTAGGGACTGAATATGTAGGTTGTGAAGGAGCAGTAGTATATGTGTATGTGACCTGATTTGTTCGTAGGTGTCTGCTAGAAGGTGAGTTGTGTCACTTGTCTCGGACTCAGCAGGTCTGTAATGGCAAAGTACTGCTGATATTAGTGTGTGTGGTCAACTGTCACAACACGTAAGATATACAAAGGATAGGAACATTTTAGAGTGTGTAATTTTGGGATGATTTTATGTATCTATAGGTCGTGCAATGACATAAAGAAGTATGATATGGAGTATGTTGGAGAGTAAATGCAAATACATTCATCTGTAAATTCTACACTTCTAAATAAATGTCTGGTAACTTTCAAATCATATACTCTCCTTTCCTCATCTTCAATTTAGGGATCATGAGAATTCTTTCCTGCCTCATGTATCAAGTGGAGGAACCATTTCATTGTCTTCTGCACAATTACTTTCTGTCAAAATGGTAGAATCTCAAAGGACAATATATTTGCATTAATGTCTCTCGATTATGAAATCACTGTACTGTTCTGTGATATTAATGATACTGTATGAAAAGCCAGGAGGGAAAGGAATCAGAATACAGGATGAAGTTTTTGTCAGTGATGTATCTTGTACCGTGCATAACTAAACAAATAAAATTGGATAAAGTGTATTGTGTGAAAAGGATAAAGTATACCACGTTAACAAGATCAAGTATACCATGTTAACGAGATAAAGTATACCACGTTAACGAGATAAAGTATACCACGTTAACGAGATAAAGTATACTACGTTAACAAGATAAAGTATACTATGTTAACAAGATAAAGTATATCATGTTAACAAGATAAAGTATACCACATTAACAAGATAAAGTATACTACGTTAACAAGATAAAGTATACCACGTTAACGAGATAAAGTATACCACGTTAACGAGATAAAATATACCACATTAACCAAATAAAGTATACTACGTTAACAAGATAATGTATACCACGTTAATGAGATAAAGTATACCATGTTAACAAGATAAAGTATACCACATTAACGAGATAAAATATACCACATTAACAAGATAAAGTATACTATGTTAACAAGATAAAGTATACCATGTTAACAAGATAAAGTATACCATGTTAACAAGATAAAGTATATCATGTTAACAAGATAAAGTATACTACGTTAACGAGATAAAGTATACCACATTAACAAGATAAAGTATACTACGTTAACAAGATAAAGTATACCACATTAACGAGATAAAGTATACCACGTTAACGAGATAAAATATACCACGTTAATGAGATAAAATATACCACATGAACGAAATAAAGTATACTACGTTAACAATTATGATTAAGTATATTATTTTCCTGAGAATTATTTCACGATCTCAACATGTGAATCCCAATGACAGTCCAATAAAAACTTTGACGACATACTCAGCCACTGTGACGTCTCTGTGGATGTACTGACGTAGGTACTTGACAGCCTCATAAAGGATTCCAATGACGATCGTCATCAGGATCAGACAGAAGACTCCTGTAAAATGATTCTTTATTTATTTGATAATTATACTTTTACCGATGCAAGACAAAAGGTGCTTCTTTAATTCAATTAAGAATCTTTATATATATATACATTACATAAGTAACAACAGTGTATCAAGAGCAATGTTAATCCATAGCCCCTCCGGATCCCCTCCTCTCACCTCTCCCAATTTTTTTTTATTATTCATTTGACAATTACACATTATTATCCTCAAGTAAGAAGAAAGGTGCTATGTTTATGGAAATAAGAAATCTTGATGAACATTACGTATGTAACAACAGAATATCAATCAATAGCCTCCCCCTCCATCCCCCCCCCCCTTTATTGCTGTCAAAGATCGGCAGTTTTACTGGCTATGAACTATGTCTCCAGTAAAACTCGACTTGTGACAGTAAACCTACCCAATGCCCCCTGTGAAAACTTTTAGTGACCTACCAGTTTTTGAGTCCAATGTAAATGATTCAAACAGCACAGTTCCACCCCAGTTGAAGTTGAAAAACATTGGGTGCTGTAAAACAAAGAGATCATCTCGTTAGTAATACCGAAAAATCTTAACTGGCAGTCTAATTCCTAATGAGCTCAGAGTGCTATGTCATACTCTGTCTTCAGTGAATTAAGAAGAAAGCAGCAGATCTCTAAAGCAGGTGTCCACTTTAGCAGTTCAAAATGATGCCCACACAAAATAAATAGAATGTTTTCCATCTGAATACTTTATATGTATGATGATAACATTTGCTCCTCTTCTAAATCTTGGACTATAAAACAGTAAGTAAAACTATACCAAGCTCTCATGTCTTCAAATTTGAAATGGACAACCAAAATATTGTGATATTTGGACCATAAATGACCACTGACTGTAACCTGATTTTGCCATTTCGCAAATATAATCCATATGCATAGACATATATATATAATATCTACTATATTTTTGTGTCAGGCTAGTATTATATTTACTAGCCCTATGTGTCAGGCGAGTATAATATCAACTAGCTTTGGGTGCCAGGCTAATACACTATAATTCTACTAGCCCTGGGTGTCTGGCTAATATATAATATCTACTAGCCTTGGGTGTTAGGCTAGTATAATATCTACTAGCCTTGGGTATCAAGCTAGTATAATATCTAATAGCCCAGTATGTTAGGCTAGTATAATATCTAATAGCCCAGTGTGTCAGGCTAGTATAATATCGACTAGCCTTGGGTATCAGGCAAGTATAATATCTACTATCCATTTGTGTCAGGCTAATATAATATCTACTAGCCCTGGGTATCAGGCTAATTAGTAATATAATATCTACTAGCCTTGGGTGTCATGTTAGTATAATAACTAATAGCCCTGTGTGTCAGGCTAGTATAATATCTACTAGTCCTGTGTGTCAGGCTAGTATAATATCTACTAGTTCTGGGTGTCAGGCTAATATAATATCTAATAGCCCCGGGTGTCTGGTTAATATAATATCTACTAGCCCTGGGTATCAGGCTAATTAGTAATATAATATCTGCTAGCCTTGGGTGTCATGTTAGTATAATATCTAATAGCCCTGTGTGTCAGGCTAGTATAATATCTACTAGTCCTGTGTGTCAGGCTAGTATAATATCTACTAGTCCTGGGTATCTGGCTAATATAATATCAACTAGCCCTGGGTGTCAGGCTTATATAATATCAATTAGCCCTGGGTGTCTGGCTAATATAATATCTACTAGCCCTGGGTATCAGGCTAATATAATATCAACTAGCCCTGGGTGTCGGGCTAATATAATATCAACTAGCCCTGGGTGTCAGGCTAATATAATATCAATTAGCCCTGGGTGTCAGGCTGATATACTATCTATTAGCCCTGGGTGTCTGTTTTTAATAATATCTACTAGCCCTGGGTGTCAGGCTTATATAATATCAACTAGTCCTGGGTGTCAGGCTTATATAATATCAACTAGTCCTGTGTGTCAGGCTAATATAATATCAACTAGCCCTGGGTGTCAGGCTAATATAATATCTATTAGCCCTGGGTATCAGGCTAATATAATATCAACTAGCCCTGGGTGTCAGGCTAATATAATATCAACTAGCCCTGGGTGTCAGGCTTTTATAATATCTACTAGCCCTTTGTGTCTGGCTAATATTATTAGTTACACAGTTTGTTAGTGAACTAATACGGAAATATATTGGGTCTAAAAGAAACTTGTATCGGGTGAGGCGAAGCCGAGCCCAATACAAGTTTCTTTTAGACCCAATATGTTTCCGTATTAGATCACTAACAAACTGTGTAACAAATTTATCCCGTTGAAGGCCCTTTGGATAAAAAAACTGCAAAATAATACAAAATTTATTCATCGGCTGTCGTCTGCACAAAACCGCTTGGTCGCCATCTTGTTACAAGTTGACTCTTATGGGCAAAGAACAATAACTCTTTCGTACTCACCTAATGTGAGATTCTACTGACCTAATATGAAAATATACTGGATATCATGTGACGTCGTTTTAACCAATAGGACTACAGGATTTTTGCCAGAGGCGGGATAAAATATCAACTAGCCCTAGGTGTCAGACTTATATAATATCAATTAGCCCTGGGTGTCTGGTTAATATAATATCAACTAGCCCTGGGTGTCCGGCTAATATAATATCTATTAGCCCTGGGTTTCAGGCTAGTATAATATCTACTAGCGCTGGGTGTCAGGCTAGTACAATATCTTCTAGCCCTGGGTGTCAGGCTTATGTACTATCTTCTAGTCCTGGGTATCTGGCTAATATCATATCTACTAGCCCTGGGTGTCAGGATAATATAATATCAACTAGCCCTGGGCGTCAGGCTAATATAATATCAACTAGCCCTAGGTGTCTGGCTAATACAATATCAACTAGCCCTGGGTGTCAGGCTAGTATAATATCTACTAGCCCTGGGTGTCAGGCTAGTACAATATCTACTAGCCCTGGGTGTCAGGCTTATATACTATCTACTAGCCCTGGGTGTCAGGATAATATAATATCAACTAGCCCTGGGTGTCAGGCTTATGTAATATCTTCTAGTCCTGGGTATCTGGCTAATATCATATCTACTAGCCCTGCGTGTCAGGCTAGTATAATATCTACTAGCCCTGGGTGTCAGGCTTATATACTATCTACTAGCCAGGTGTGTGTCTTTCCTCCAAATCATTAAAAATATGATGTAAACATACTTACATGATCAATTTCATGGTGCTGTGCATTTTCGTGGCCAGCATGCAAAAAGTGGTTATGATCTGTTTGATGAACAATACTGTGCTCATGGTGGTCAGCTGGTGTGGTGGTCATGTCATGACCATGGTGATGGTGTTGGTGGTGATTGTGGTCCATAATGATAACTATACCGATGGTCAATACACAAAGTGTCAACAGTACACGTGGTCCATAGTAACGCAGTCTCATCTACAGGTACTCATCATCCTAAACAACACAAACAGTCCCTACAACATTAATAACAGTTTATAGTAACTATATACAGGTACACATCCTATAACACAAACAACAGTCTCTGCAACATAAACAACAGTTTATAGTAACTATATACAGGTACATATCCTTTAACACAAACAGTCTCTACAACATAAACAACAGTTAATAGTAACTATATACAGGTACACATCCTATAACACAAACAACAGTCTCTGCAACATAAACAACAGTTTATAGTAACTATATACAGGTACATATCCTTTAACACAAACAGTCTCTACAACATAAACAACAGTTAATAGTAACTATATACAGGTACACATCCTATAACACAAACAACAGTCTCTACAACATAAACAACAGTTTATAGTAACGATATACAGGTACATATCCTATAACACAAACAACAGTCTCTACAACATAACAGTTTATAGTCACTATATACAGGTACACATCCTATAACAAAAACAACAGTCTCTACAACATAAACGACAGTTTATAGTCACTATATACAGGTACACATCCTATAACACAAACAACAATATCTACAACATAAACGACAGTTTATAGTAACGATATACAGGTACACATCCTATAACACCAACAACAGTCTCTACAACATAAACAGCGGTTAATAGTAACTATATACAGGTACACATCCTATTACACAAACAACAATATCTACAACATAAACAACAGTTTATAGTCACTATATACATCCCATAACACAAACAACAGTCTCTACAACATAAACGACAGTTTATAGTAACTATATACAGGAACACATCCTACAACACAAACAACAATATCTATATACAGGTACACATCCTATTACACAAACAACAATATCTACAACATAAACAACAGTTTATAGTAACTGTATACAGGTACACATCCTACAACACAAACAACAATAACTACAACATAAATAACAGTTTATAGTAACGATATACAGGTACACATCCCATAACACAAACAACAGTCTCTACAACATAAACAACAGTTTATAGTAATGATATACAGGTACACATCCTACAACACAAACAGCAATCTCTACAACATAAACAACAGTTTATAGTCACTATATACAGGTACACATCCTACAACACAAACAACACTCTCTACAACATAAACAACAGTTTATAGTCACTATATACATCCCATAACACAAACAACAGTCTCTACAACATAAACAACAGTTTATAGTAACTGTATACAGGTACACATCCTACAACACAAACAACACTCTCTACAACATAAACAACAGTTTATAGTCACTATATACAGGTACACATCCTACAACACAAACAGCAATCTCTACAACATAAACAACAGTTTATAGTAATGATATACAGGTACACATCCTACAACACAAACAACAATCTCTACAACATAAACGACAGTTTATAGTAACTATATACAGGTACACATCCTATTACACAAACAACAATATCTACAACATAAACAACAGTTTATAGTAACGATATACAGGTACATATCCTATAACACAAACAACAATATCTACAACATACACGACAGTTTATAGTAACGATATACAGGTACACATCCTACAACACAAACAACAATCTCTACAACATAAACAACAGTTTATAGTCACTATATACATCCCATAACACAAACAACAGTCTCTACAACATAAACAACAGTTTATAGTAACTATATACAGGTACACATCCTACAACACAAACAACAATATCTACAACATAAACAACAGTTTATAGTCACTATATACAGGTACACATCCTACAACACAAACAACAATAACTACAACATAAATAACAGTTTATAGTAACGATATACAGGTACACATCCTATAACACAAACAACAATATCTACAACATAAATAACAGTTTATACTAACTATATACAGGTACACATCCTACAACACAAACAACAGTCTCTGCAACATAAACAACAGTTTATAGTAACTGTATACAGGAACACATCCTACAACACAAACAACAATATCTACAACATAAACAACAGTTTATAGTCACTATATACAGGTACACATCCTACAACACAAACAAGAATCTCTACAACATAAACAACAGTTTATAGTAATGATATACAGGTACACATCCTACAACACAAACAACAATCTCTACAACATAAACGACAGTTTATAGTAACGATATACAGGTACACATCCTACAACAGGTACATATCCTATAACACAAACAACAGTCTCTACAACATAAACGACAGTTTATAGTAACTATATACAGGTACACATCCCATAACACAAACAACAGTCTCTACAACATAAACAACAGTTTATAGTAACTGTAGACAGGTACACATCCTACAACACAAACAACAGTCTCTGCAACATAAACAACAGTTTATAGTAACTGTATACAGGTACACATCCTACAACACAAACAACAGTCTCACAACATAAACAACAGTTTATAGTAACGATATACAGGGACACATCCTACAACACAAACAACAATATCTACAACATAAATAACAGTTTATACTAACTATATACAGGTACACATCCTACAACACAAACAACAGTCTCACAACATAAACAACAGTTTATAGTAACGATATACAGGGACACATCCTACAACACAAACAACAATATCTACAACATAAATAACAGTTTATACTAACTATATACAGGTACACATCCTACAACACAAACAAGAATCTCTACAACATAAACAACAGTTTATAGTAACTGTATACAGGTACACATCCTACAACACAAACAACAGTCTCTACAACATAAAAAACAGTTTATAGTAACTGTATACAGGTACACATCCTACAACACAAACAACAATATCTACAACATAAACAACAGTTTATAGTAACTGTATACAGGTACACATCCTACAACACAAACAACAATCTCTACAACATAAACAACAGTTTATAGTAACGATATACAGGTACACATCCTATAACACAAACAACAATCTCTACAACATAAACAACAGTTTATAGTAACGATATACAGGTACACATCCTATAACACAAACAACAATCTCTACAACATAAACAACAGTTTATAGTAACTATATACAGGTACACATCCTATAACACAAACAACAATCTCTACAACATAAACGACAGTTTATAGTAACGATATACAGGTACACATCCTATTACACAAACAACAGTCCCTGCAACATTAATGACAGCTCATAGTTACTATATAGTTGATAGCTACTCATACCGCAAATGTTGTTACAGTGTTGGACCAATGATTCTAGGAATGATGGATATATAAATTGTTGTAGGTAGCTAACAAAGAAAATGAATACATTTCGTCGTACGGACTTACCATGAAGTTTGTACCCACGAAATGGGGTTAAAGCTCCTAACCACGAAAGAAAGTACACACGAACAGCTCAATCAAGGTTTGAATTGAAAGCAATCAACAATCCAAAGCAAATCTCTACAGGAACACAAACAGCACACAAGTCATACACAGATAAAGGTACTCCACAACAATTGTTTATAGTCAATTCATATACACAAAATGAACCAACAATTTATACCAAATAGAAGTCCAATACTGACCATGCATGCATTTATAATATAGCCATGAGCAGGGTCATGTTCGCCTCGAGTCTGACAACCCACAAACAGCATACACAGGTGTAATATGAATACCGGCCGGTATATATTCATTTACATGAATTTTTATTTAAGTGTTTTTCACATGTCTGCTCTACTTAAATTACCATCATAATCACCTCAAAATATGTGTGCTGTACCTGTTTACAGTGAATAAAGTCTAGATCGATCTGATTGTCTGTAACTCAGTTAACTCATTCACCATTGGAATTTCATAATGAACTATTCCAACCTTTAAATTTGAGGAGTTCAAATGTGTCTTCAGGGGTAAATGAGTTAAATATTCTAACACATTATATGACAAACCAGGCCAGAGGATCACGAAAAAACCCTGTTTGAATATTTTAACACATTTAATCCTTGTGAATGAATTTGAAACCATGAAAATGCTATTTAGCTTTACCTCATCTATTTGAACAAACTCTATACCCAAACGTGCTACAGACCAAACCATTACATATTTGTCAACTTATTAAAATTTCCATGAGGGAGATTGTGCGTGCTCAGAATAAAAAGCATACCGTAAATAAAAAATGTGAATGTACACCATAGGGAGAAACAACATTTGTAAATTACATCTTTTGAGCTGTTCTTGAAGATGAAATCATCAGAACTTAGAAAACAGGAATAGTTTTGCAAATTCACTGGTTGAAAATTAAAGGTTCGACTATGATATTACGTAATCATCATTAAACATGTCAAAACATTACATTTAGTGCATTGTTTGCGTTTAAAGTAGAACTTTGGTACTTACGCGGTATCACAAATTTCAATATTATTGAAAAATGCTAAGTAGTTTTTAATTCAAACACTACCTCTCCTAAATTTTGTTTTGGATATAACTCATTAACTGTAGTCTTTCTGGGCCAAGGAACCATCATTGATCAGTACCTCATTTGCCTAGCGGTTTTTAGAACCACTATTCCAGCTGGAGGTTTCATTTAAAGTCTCAGACTATCGGTCTACCCTTAAATGTCTGGCATTGATGTGAGGCCCAGGCTACATGCATTAAATTTCGGCAATTTCGCTGAGATGTTACTTTCAGGAAACATCAGACGAGACTTAAGTTAAAATAACATAGGGCTAGCAAATAATCTATATACTATTAGAAAACTAGATTTATGGACTGCCACTCAAACATAATGTGGTTTATAATAATGTTTTTGGGAAAGTAGGCAGGAGGTGTCTTAAAAAATACTAATTCTCTGAAGTGT
Organism: Mizuhopecten yessoensis; assembly: GCF_002113885.1. Taxonomy (NCBI): domain Eukaryota; kingdom Metazoa; phylum Mollusca; class Bivalvia; order Pectinida; family Pectinidae; genus Mizuhopecten; species Mizuhopecten yessoensis. The sequence continues at coordinate 222,913 of NW_018408529.1, forward strand.
TATAATGTTACAAATATATTTATAAACAATTCTCACCACGAGCCACGCCAAATATTCTGATAGGATATCTGACTTGGCTAAAGTATAGATCTTCTTCACATTTCCTGTTCTTCTACTTCTACCAGTTAATCGACCTACTTCATCATATTGAAGATCATGTCGATGTTTGGGTTGTATTTATGTACAGGGAAAGAGAGTGAGAATAGAGCTAATTTTGTAGAGAGGACAGATGACTTTTAAAGGTTTCCAAAGTTTCAGATGAGAGGTGGGAGGTTGTTACCAGGTCGGGGAAAACCACTAACTTGCATATAATACGCAAACTCGCCTATTATACGTCAATAGGGGTATGGATTTGTTACTAAAAATAGCCAAAACCACTTTAATCTTAACTTTTTCAAATTGTTTGTCCAAGTCGCATTAATTAAGTCATGAAACATATTGTCGTAAATTAATGTGATTTTTAATAATATCTTGCAAAAGTTACTGTTAAAGCGATTTGTGTTATTTTAAGTAACAAATCCATACTCCAACTGGCGTATAGTAGGCGAGTTTGCGTATTATACGCAAGTTGTGGTTTTCCCCAACCTCACGGGTTACAGTCTGGGATAGTTCTGGGGAAAAAAGAGTATTTGCGGCAGTCTGTTCTACAATGTGGAGTGAGATAGGAGAAAGAGTGAGAGTGTCGTGTCTGTCGCAACTGTTTTGTCAGGTATGTTTCTTTTGTAATTGCTACAGTATTAGAAATGATTTTAAATATCATGGTTAGGCGGGCATCCTTACGCCTATCCGTGAGCGAGGCTGGGCCAGTTCAGGTCGTCGAGCATGTCACTAACATTGGAAGTGTTATGGTATCTGTTAGCGACATGTTGACATGTCATCAGCTGGTCATTGCATTTGTTAATTGCTGACAGTGATCTGCTGTCACCGTCTTACGCCTACACTTATTATATTTGGACTACTGCAGTAAAAATACAAATATCATGTTCTACTAGATATATATAGTTTCAAACATGAAGCCTCAATGTGTTACTACTGTATCAAGACCTAAGCATAAAGTCGCTGTACGTTTTTCATTACTGTCGGTGTCGGTAAGCAGTAAGTCTGAGTCTCTGACTCTTGTGTCAGAAACTGTATTTACGGAAAATATAACAGGCTATTTTGGCATCCTGTTTGGGTAACTTGTAACCGCATCATCACAGTACATGTGTATATGGATGTCTGTCATCTTACTTACCTGTAACAGTCTCTCATGTATGATGTATCGGTGACACGTAAACACTGCTTCTCGTGGAGTTTACTCGGCGTTCGGAATAAAATACGAGTATTCCGAATGTCTGTCAACCGGAAGCGCGTCAGTTGATGCACAGGGGTTCGTTACAAATGTCTGAAATATCTCGTCACAGCACACATAAACACACATGTTTATGTGTGCTGTGACCCATATCAGTATAGCATTATATGTGTAATTCAAGTGTAACGAACCACTGTCGTTCCTGCGAATGCATAACGGCATTTGTTTAATTATCGGCATGCAACATGGGACATGAGAATTTGTTAGAGAACGTTAACGCACGGACTAAGATAACCTAATACCGTGGTTAACGTAAGGAGGCACAGTAAGCTTACCCAAATCGTATTACTTTTTGGACAAATTCTTTTAAATCAATAAATGTGTCAACAGATCAGTTATAACAATGACGTAAGCTTAGAAAAGATAACCATGCACCATGCATTTTTTAGTCTACAGATGATTAGTTTTTAAGTTCAAATAGCACCAGAAACGTAATTCAAACTCAAAAGTCAGTGTTTTGTTTATGTCTTTAGAAAATGGTGCGTGCGACGACTATGCATTATGTTTTGGACTATAGGAATAAATTAACCCTATAGAAATAGTTGTTTCATATAAATTCCAAAGTTCATTATAAAACGTTAATATGGTGACAAAACTTAAATGTCAATTAAAATCGTGGCAGGATTCCAGTGTTTTTGATAATTTATCCGATATTATGTTTGGGTCTTTGTGTGAAAAAAATATAGCACTATCATCTGCATATAGTAGGAGTTTGCACTCAGAGTCGACACTTATCTGCATGTCATTAACATACGTTAAAAATAAAAGTGGGCCTAGTATACTACCCTGGGGTACCCCACAGTTTACCTCTTCAGTGTTGGAATTTGTTTTGTTAACATGAACAAGTTGTTTTCTTTGCATGAGATATGATTTAAACCATGCAATAGACTCAATACCCATACATTTAAGTTTTTCACAAAGAATATCATGGTCAACTGTATCGAATGCTTTTTGTAAATCTAAAAGTACCATGCCTGTAAAAAGACCTTTAGCTGTCTGGGATTTAATAAAGTCTGCAAGATGGATGAGGCAAGAATCAGTTGAATGAGATGTTCTAAATCCCGATTGGTGTTCATATACTAAGTTATTCGAAATAAGGTATGTTTCCAGTTGTTTGTATACTGCCTTCTCAAGTATTTTCGATACAATGCAGAGAATACTGACTGGTCGATATTTTTCAGCCTTTAATCTGTCACATTTTTTGAATAGAGGTTTTACTTTTGCCATTTTCATTCCTTCAGGGACTTTACCCTCAGATATAGATGTATTTATCAGAAAAGTAATTGGAAGTTTTAATATTGATGCTGCATCTTTAAGAAAGGGAGCGGGAATGCCATCTAGGCCTGTACTTTTAGCAGTTTTAAAATTACAAAGTTCTTTATACACAAATGATTCACTAATATGTTTCAAATGAAACTTGACTTTACTGGGTTTTCTCTTTGAATAAAAGCATCTAAATACATAAGAAGTAGTATTGTAAATTCCCTTACAGCTTGGCAGTCTTTCCACAAGTTTAGCAGCAATAGTTGTAAAATATAAGTTAAAATAATTGGCAATAGAAAATCCATCATGGCAATTTTTGTTGTTTATGTTAAAGTACGACTTTGGCATAATATTTTGTATCATTTTCATAGCCAAGTTTTTTTTAAATTTTACCATAGATTTTTAGAGTTGTTCTTATTTTCAGATATTTGTTCATTAAAATAATCAACCTTGGCTTTTTTACAATTCCTTTGAACTAAGTTTCTGTAATAGCAGAAAGTTTTGTAATCTACAGTTTTACCTGATCTATGTTATTTTGTTTGACCTCTTGTTACACACTTTGTGTGTCAGAGCGCAATAAAAATCTTGAATCTTGGGTCTTATATTCTCAGGTAGATATCATATTGAAAAGAAAAATATGTGTCAGGGGTTGGTTACACTTACCTAGTAACCATCTTAAAATCTGCCAGTGAAGTAAAGTTGTAATTGTGTGATTAAAACTTCAGATTCCCTGTGAAACTTAATTCATTTGATTTTTTATTAATAAATCGATCAACTCATTTCGCGTTATTACGTGTTTATTTCACATTATTACGTGAATTTCTCAATTTTACGACCTTTACTTTCGCGTTACTGTGTGATTTCTCGCATTACAACGTGATTTTTTCGCGTTATTACGCGTTTGTTTGCGCAATATAGTGTTTTTTCGCGTTATTTCGACTTTCCTGAGTTTTTTAAAATTGTATAAATGTGAACCTAATAGGCTTTCGTAGTATATATAATACATATATATATATATATNACAGATGTATGGTATAATTTTTTTCCTAAAATTTGCCAATGAAACAATCAATTACAAAAATGGATATAAAAGGTATATATTACATAAATGACCTCGCTATCGTACATGGAAACTTTAACATTTTTGGGGAATTTAATTATCTTAATACACTTTACAATAAAAATATAAAGGGGATTTAAAAGTTATTAAAACTTAAGTCAGAAAAAAAAGATGAATAGAGAAACAAATATCCATTTATACCATTCTTCTGGACAACATTTTGCATTTAGAATGGGATGTAGGGATATATATATATATCCGTCTGAACAGGGACAGTATATTATACGTCCCTGGCCTGAAGAAGCCCTAGAAGGCAGAAAGGCCTAGCAGTAGATATGATATATGGATACTTATTATTTCATTCTATACATATATATGTATAGTCAGAAGTATCGCCTTGATATGTAGAATCACGGAACTAGATTATCTAAGTCCGTGGTAGAATTTATATAAAAATTTACACATTAAAAGTACAGAGAAATGGAACGCTGTTTACAACTTCATAAGTGAAGTTAGATGGAAAGATACATATAAAACACTTTTTTTTTAATCATTAGAGACCAAAAATTAAAACTTAATGTACAATATCGAATCAAACAAAGAATTTTCGGAACAAACAAAAGCTAATATAAAATTTGACGGGTTTAAAAAAAAAGTCAAATTTTTTCGTAATTCAAATGTGGAACGCATTAAACACCTTTTTTTGTATGTGTCCGTAAACAAAATGTTATGGCAGGACGGAGCTCTTTTTTTTAAAAAGTTTTTTTTTTAAAATTAATTTTAACTAGTGGTGACTACTTTTCATAGATATCAAAGTCGAACTAAACCCATAACACATGTAAAATTACTCTGAAGGCCTAGCTTAGTTTAGGTCCAAATATAGCTGTAACAAATTCTCATGTCCCTGTGATTGGACTTACACCGTGATATATGTATTGCTCCATCCACGGTTAGACGATTTACAGGAACGGGCAGGAACGGGCAGAAATGGGCAGAAACGGGCAGGAACGGGCAGAAACGGACAGAAACGGGCAGGAACGGGCTGCAATCTATTAATTATTATATACATTAATGAATATATATATTAGATACATTTAAGTATCATTATCGGGTATAAGATCTATTTGATAAAAGGATTGCAATTACATGATCGGGGCAGAATCGGACTAAATTATATATATACATTTATGACGATATTACTTATGATACCTACATTTATAGTATCATATATTTTTTTATCGGGTATAAGATATATTTGATAAAAGAATTGCAAGGAATTAAGAGTATTGTATTGATATGGATCGGGCAGGAACGGGCGACGATTTACAGGAACGGACAGAAACGGGCGACGATTTACAGGAACGGACAGAAACGGGGGAG